>NW_028041128.1:0-468 GCF_054177405.1 Leptonychotes weddellii
AAATATAATTTCTAACAATGATAACTACTACTGAAGACACAACCAGGTAATGGTTTAGTGAGAAGTGCTGGAACAGGGACTTAACTTTGCAGAAAGCCCAGTAAGATTTCTTTAAGGCAAAGAGGTCAAGTATAAAGTTCCAGAGGTATGAATGTAGCGGAAATATCCAAAGAATAACAGAGATAGTGTGACTAAAGCTTAGAGTATTACAGGAGAGCATGATATCGTCATATGAGGTTGGACGTAGGTGAGAAAGGATCACATAGGAACTTGAAAGCTATGGTGATACAAATCCACTGAATGACTTCAAGCACAGGACTGGCATGATTTAATTTATATGTATTTTAGAGACCTAAGTGCTCATATAGAAAGGCAAAAATGGGGGCACCTGGTTGACTCAGTTGGAGGAGCATGTGACTCTTAATCTCAGGGTTGTGAGCTAAATCCCCACACTGGGTATAGAGATTT
>NW_028041129.1:0-468 GCF_054177405.1 Leptonychotes weddellii
CCTCCAGCAGGGACCCAACAAGCGGCAGATCCGGGGAGACTCACCTTCTTCCCCCAGGAGGAGAGGCGCGGGAGCACACCGCAGGGATCTGCTGGGTTTGGAGACTCCACCCGGGGTCGGGTGCCTGAGATAGAAACGCGCGGTCACAGGCCGGGTGAGCACGGAGTGCGGCCGGAGACCGGGGAGACGGGAGTGACTGACTGCTTTTCTCTGGGGGCTCCCTGAGGAGCGGGGCCCCGAGTTCTCGGCTCCTCCAGGGCGGAGATTGAGAGGCCGCCATTTTCACTCTCCGCCTCCAAAGCTGTACGGAAAGCTTGCAGGGAACAAACGCTCCTGAGAGCAAACCCAAGCAGATAACTTAGCCTGGACCAGGCAAGGGCGGGGCAATTCCGCCTCCAGCAAAGACATTTGGGAACTATGGCAACAGGCCCCTCCCCCAGGAGATCAGCAAGAACAGCCAGCCAAGAC
>NW_028041130.1:0-468 GCF_054177405.1 Leptonychotes weddellii
CTCTTACCTGAGTTTGCAGACTGCAGGCCTCCCTGCACAGTTTGGACTTGAGAGTTTCCAAAATCACATGAGTCTATTCCTTAAAATAAATCATTTGTTAATGGTGTTGGGAAAATTGGACAGCCACATGCAGAAGAATGAAACTGGACCATTTCCTTACACCACACACAAAAATAGACTCCAAATGGTTGAAAGACCTAAATGTGAGACATGAGTCCATCAAAATCCTAAAGGAGAACACAGGCAGCAACCTCTTCGACCTCAGCCGAAGCAACTTCTTCCTAGAAACATCGCCAAAGGCAAGGGAAGCAAGGGCAAAAATGAACTAATGGGACTTCATCAAGATAAAAAGCTTTTGCATAACAAAAGAAACAGTCAACAAGACCAAAAGACAACTGACAGAATGGGAGAAGATATTTGCAAATGACATATCAGATCAAGGACTAGTATCCAAAATCTATAAAGAAC
>NW_028041131.1:0-468 GCF_054177405.1 Leptonychotes weddellii
GGCTTAAGTGCCCAACTCTTGGTTTCAGCTCAGGTCAAGATCTCAGGGTTGTGAGATGGAGCCCCGGCTCTGTGCTCAGCAGGGAGTCTGCTTGAGTTTCTCTCTTCCTCTCCCTCTGCCCTTCCCCCACCCCCTCAAACCAATCAATCAATAAATCTTTAAAAAAAAAAAGGCATAATTCAGAAAAAAAAAAAAACCCATTCACTTCTGCTAACATTCTATTGGCCAAAGCTTAGTCACATGACCTTATCTAGCTGCTGGTTCTTGGTCAGTCTGCCATTTGCTTAACTAAAATTGAAGGGGTCCTATTACTAAAGGAAGGAAAGAATATGTAATGATATAACCAGCAGTAAGTAAAATAGGAAATAAAGGTGGGATGGAGAGAGATACATTTGCTTCATCTGTTGATCGGTTGCTGAAACAGAGATGTTAGCAAAAGGTTTCCAAATGGTTATTTTTTTTTTTTAA
>NW_028041132.1:0-468 GCF_054177405.1 Leptonychotes weddellii
GAGGGCACACAAACCTTGCTCTCTTATAATGGGATTTCTTGACCACTACTTTCTACTCCTTTCAAAATTATGAACACTTTTCAGAACACTGTGTAAGATAGCCTTTGTCCTTATACTTACAAAAATTACAAAGGGTACTAGGGAAGTCAAGTTTACTTTCTGAGTTTTCTAACAAACATTTCATAAAAGGTCATCTCTCCCATAGGAGAAGTCCACTGAGAGCACGCGGGGACCCTAACATGTTGCGACAGCTTGGATGCTACTTCCACTGATAGGTCTCACTATTCTGGAAACAAGATTTCAGTGGTTAAAAATAACCCTTATGGGGGGGCGGAGCAAGATGGCGGAGGAGTAGGAGACCTGGATTTCGTCTCCTCTCAGGAATTCAGCTGGATAGGAATCAAACCATTCTGAACACCTACAAACTCAACAGGAGATCGAAGAAAGGAAGAGCAACAACTCTCTGAA
>NW_028041133.1:0-468 GCF_054177405.1 Leptonychotes weddellii
CCTCTGCCTGCCGCTCCCCCTGCTTGTGCTCTCTCTTTCTCTCTCTTTGACGAATAAATAAATAAAATCTTAAAAAAAAAAACATATAAGAAATTCAAAATATATTTCCCAGCTCTACCATAGCAGATTAACCAAAGTAATTAGTAGTTAAATAGAGAAATACTAGTCATGGGCGCCTGGGTGGCTCAGTTGGTTAAGCAACTGCCTTCGGCTCAGGTCATGATCCCAGGGTCCTGGGATCGAGTCCCGCATCGGGCTCCCTGCTCCTTGGGAGCCTGCTTCTCCCTCTGCCTCTCTCTCTCTCTCTCTGTCTCTTATGAATAAATAAATAAAATCTTTAAGAAAAGAAAAGAAATATATGTCTCCTGAAATTCATCTAGACCAGTGAATCTCCCAGTGTAGTTCTGGACCAAACCCCTCAGCATTAGCCACGAAGTTGTTAAGAATGCAAGTTCTCAGGCCCCGGAC
>NW_028041134.1:0-468 GCF_054177405.1 Leptonychotes weddellii
GTACAACATGGTCCACAGACCTACAGCATCAAATCGCCCAAGAGCTCGTTAACAAATGCAAAATCTTGGGCTTCAACCCCCACCGCTGCTGAATTAGACACTCTGAGGGTGGAGCCTGGGAATCCGTGCTAACCAAGCCCTCCAGGTGAGTCTGACACAGCAAGGGTGACCAATGGTCCTGGTTTGCCGGGACGGGTTGAAGAGATTCCCCGGGGCACGGGACTTCCATTGCTAAAACTGGAAAAGCCCTGGGGAGGACAGAACCAAGTGGTCACCTCAGATGAAGCAAAAGTTTGGGAAATACATGTTGGGACTTCGGTGTAGACGCTTGTCGGTGGGGAGTAGAAAGGGGGTTTGTGACTCACAGACATGAGGTACAATATTACTGAGGCAAAGTGACAGTGAAATTCTGTTCACTCAAAATAACTTTAGTTGAGGGCGCCTGGGTGGCTCAGTTGGTTGGGCGAC
>NW_028041135.1:0-9649 GCF_054177405.1 Leptonychotes weddellii
AGTTCCATCCACGTCGTTGCAAATGGCAAGATCTCATTCCTTTTGATGGCTGCATAATATTCCATTGTATATATATACCACATCTTCTTTATCCATTCATCTGTCGATGGACATCTTGGCTCTTTCCACAGTTTGGCTATTGCATTTTCCACTAAATTTATTATTGATATCATCTAGCATATACCTTTTCCTAACATATCATTATAGCATTAGTTTAAATAATATTTGTGTGTGAAATAGAAGCCAAAAAACTAAAGTAGCAACAGACAAAAAAATCTCAAATTAGAGCACTACCTTGTTCATTTGGAGGAAAAACATGACCTTGCTACATCTTGTTGGGTATTTTGCTGCTGCCCATTTTTCTTACATGGCTTTTCTTCTTTTTTTGCTTATTAATTACATTACAACTCTGTATTCTACCAAGGAGGATCACACTCTAAAGCAATATCTCAATTATATATCTTCTTTGATTCTTCCTTCTGCCGAAGAATTTGAGCTTTTTAATTATATTTAACCTGAAGACATATATCATGTGTCCTTTCTGAATACATTTTTCTATGTTCTGTGAGACAGTTCTAGAAATTTTTTTCCAACTTTTCTATTTCTACCATAACACTAATGTATGACTTTGAGTTGGGTTAAACACTTGTTTAAATATGCTTTTTGAATAATTTGTTCTCTCCTTTTTTCTTTCTCTCCTTCCTCTGTCTCTTCCACTGTTTCTTTTCCAGATTATTAGTTTATTAAATGTCTTCACACCCCAGAAAACATTGGAGGAATTCCAAGATGTGTAAGTAACAAAACTCATGAAGGAAGAGAGAACACAGCACTCAAAAAACTCAAGGGAAATTGACAAAATCAATGGATGAAATCCCTTGTAGAGATTAAAGGGAGATAAGAGCTAACAGTAAATGAAAGGGATCTGGTGATAGGACAGAAGGTTCTGTTTCTGGTGTTACTTCCTGGAAAGACACTTCTGCTTCTTTCTGGCCTTCCGGTGCTTGTGCTTTATTGTCCAATGTTCTTGGTTCAATTAGAGAAGATTTATTATTTATTATGTATTTTTTATTATCAGTTGATTCTGTGAGCTTTCTAGGATGAATCTATTCACTTTGAGAAATAAATTATAAGAGGGACATGTTAAAAATCATCTTAAAATCTTTATTTCTGTTTCTGTGGTGCCTTTGATTTTGTGCAAAAATAATCTATCTAAAAGTATAGTGACATTAACAGAGGAGAGGAAGTGGATCCTAGTACGTTGTCTTATTTGACACAGATACATTGCATTTAATAGAAGAGGCTATTCTGATTTTTTTTCTTATTTGTAATCATAATACTCAAGAAAGAACTCAGGGAATTCAGGGAAAAGTGAGGACAAGATGAAGGTAGAAAATATAGGGGGAGGGAGAAAAAAGAAAATATATGGGCAGGAACCACACACTAATAAATGCCGCTTCTGCTAGTCACCTTGTGGTAGAGTTACCATGGCTAACATGTTAATTGAGTCAAAGGTAGAGCTGGGAAGTTTGGAAGACTTACATATTTAGGCGGGGATTCTGACCTCTTTGAAGGACTTCACAGATCCTGTGATTTGGAACTAACCTTGTGGATTTACCTTCCAGTTACTTAGTAATGGAACTGATGGATGCCAACTTGTGTCAGGTGATTCAGATGGAATTAGACCATGAACGAATGTCTTACCTGCTATACCAAATGTTGTGTGGCATCAAGCACCTTCACTCTGCTGGAATTATTCACAGGGTAAGAATACCCTCTCCAGAAGTATAATTAAGGTGTTTTTGGAGAAGAGAAAGAGCAATTGTAGGTTATTTTCTTTATGTAGGAAGGGTAGTTGAATATAATGTACTTCTTCATTTCTTTTAAAGATTTTATTTATTTATTTGACAGAGAGACAGCGAGAGAGGGAACACAAGCAGGGGGAGTGGGAGAGGGAGAAGCAGACTCCCTGCAGAGCAGGGAGCCCGATGCGGGGCTCGATCCCAGGACCCTGGGATCATGACCTGAGCCGAAGGCAGACGCTTAACGACTCAGCCACCCAGGCGCCCCTTCATTTCTTTTAAAATAGAATTAACACAAAGTTCACTAATGTATAGAAGAAAATTTTAGCTACACTGTAGCTGATTTTGTTTGCATTTTGTTTCAGCTCTTTGAGAGTCCACTTCTGAGAAGCCTCATGTTTTCTAGCCCCTTGATTGGCAGAGGTCATATGTGTAGCTGGAATAAGACTGTTCGTTTCCATAGCTTGTTTCTGGCAGCATTAAGACAGCTGCCCTGATCTGCTCTTCTGTCAGGCCTAGAAATGAAAAATAAGCTGAAAGGTTTATGTTGCCACAAGGAAAAACCTAACAGATGACAATAAATGACATGTTATTTATTCTAAAACCTCTTCCCAAGATGATCCTAAATTGTAAAATTCATAGTCCAATTCTCTTCTGGGCTTAAGAAGTTTTTGAAGATATCTTAAAAATATCAAAAAACCATTGTAAACTTCTTTGGGGCAGTAATCATTTGCTTCATATAGGGCTTTGCAGTCAAGGGGAGCCCTCTCTGTACTATTGCAAGACTGCCATATTGATTGAGTAGATAGAAATCATATGTTCCATTTGCTGCTGGCTTTTAATTTCTTCTCTTGTTCCTACCGTCAGGATTTAAAACCAAGTAACATTGTAGTCAAGTCTGATTGTACATTGAAAATCCTCGACTTTGGACTAGCCAGGACGGCAGGCACAAGCTTCATGATGACTCCTTATGTGGTTACACGTTATTATAGAGCCCCCGAGGTTATTCTGGGAATGGGCTACAAGGAGAATGGTAAGGAGGCTTCTGCATAGCAGCCACAGAAACCATGAAGAAAATGTGTATACATTTTAGATGGTCAAGGGCAATGTTCTCTCTCATGTATATGAATATATATTTTTAATAGGGCTGCCAACTTTCATATTCAGAAGGTTTTAAAAAATAATACTAGGAAGAATCACTCATAAAAAATGTGAAGGATATTTCTTAAAGTAAGCTTTACTACAAGAACACTAACATGTTATGGCCAAAAAGAACTGTGGATGGAATCTGATTAAACAGTCAAGCAGGTATTGATTAGCACACATGCTGTAGATTTTGAGACAAATTGCTGTTTGGGTTGGAGCTTAGCTCAAAGTGAGTATGAAAACAGGAAGTAGTCTGTCTGTTACATTTAGCCATTTGGCTTCATGGCTCTCTTAGATTGATGGCTCTAGTCCTAGGAAAAGACAAAAAGATGTCATAAGTCCTTGGAGCAAGAATCTTACAAATGCTCAAAGAATAGTCAATTTAGAACAATCCAAATTGTTCAAGTTAGATAAGAGTTTCTTTAATGCTTTAAATTGCTCTGTGAGTAATATTTAGGATAGCAATTACCTAGTAAATTTTTATAAATTCCAAATCATGGAGAAAATATTAAATTTTATATTACTCATTTCATTAAAAAATCTAGTATTCATGAACATTTTAAAAGAAAAGAAAGAATCTTCAAAATGTATTACAATTTGATTTTATTAAAGACTTTATACAACACTTATTAAATGCATTGCCATTTATTATTTTGAAAAGAATACCTCTAACAAGTAATGTAGCATATTAAAAAATATATCTAATAAATTTAAGAATTAAAATAGTTTTAAATTAGGATTGTATATATATGATCAATGTACCTTGCAATGTTATTTTATGTTTTATTCTATTTAATTCCTAGCAGTCTATTTTTATAAATTTTATAAAAATAACTATCCATGTATTTTTATGTGCAGGTGCTAAAGGGTAACTTTATGAAAATTCCCTGGCCACCAAAGTTTTAAAAAACTTCATTGTGTACTTTCAGATTAGAAGAAGGCCAATACTTCTGTGTATTTGTGCAGAGGAAAGGGAGAAGTCAGCTCTTAGGAAGGTCAGGTTCACTTTGGAGAGCGATGGCAGGATTCTGTTACCTTTTAACTTGGAACAGGCAAATCTAGTCCTCTTCCCAAGGTATAATACCACATCTAACTTACTTGGAAAAGAAGATATTTGTATACATTTTGCACAGGTTATTTGTAAAAATTCAAAGGGGAACCAATTTAAAAAAATCAAGAAATCAAGGCTCTACAGAGGTCTGGGGGTAGGGTCTGAATTTGCCTATTATGGAGTTACGGATCTTAGCTGCACAAATGCATGTAATTTCTTCCCTTTTCCTTCCCTCACCAGAAGAGGTTGCAAGTTACTGCCTTAGTGTTTTCACTTCTCTAGATCTGTGAAGGTATAGCTAGCACCCTTGTGCTGCCCTCTTGCCTATGAGTGGAAGGTTATCATGCAGAAGAACCCGCTTGTTCCTCCATCAGGCATGCCCAGCTGTCCTGTGCACCTACCCCGCCTTCCTTCCCCAAGGAGCATTTCAGCCTAATGTTTTTGCCCCAAAGTTCCCTTGGTCCTTACTAAAAAGCAAGTTGGAAGAGGGTAAAGATTGGTAAGAGAAGGTGAACATGTTTGGTTAACGAGTATGACAATTGAGAAATAAACAAAACAAACAAACAAATAAATAGAACAATTTTTAAACACCTTTCATTCTTTTTTTTGCTTTACTTCCAGATGACTCCTTTATACATGTGTTAATTGATCATATCTTTATTCTTGAAATACTTCAAATAGAAACTAAAATTGATGTTTATTTACAAGGATAACTTCTGAAGGAAAAACTAAGTCCTGAACACCAGGGATTCCAATACATCTGCCTTTAAACCACGGTTTCAGCTGTTCCCTAGTTTCTTGGATTTGCTTGCATATACCTTGTTTTGAACCAACCAACCAACTAACCAACCAAACAAACAAACAAAACCAAAGAGAACAAAAGAGTAGTCTCTTGTTGCCCTATTCCACATAACTGAGTGGAATAGAAAATGGAAACAGCCACCCCTCCAGGTTGATTAAAATTATTTTTGCTACATCCAGCAAATGGTCAAAAACCCCTATGTCTTTTAGCCGCAGCCTGCTATGGAAATAATTTTGGTGTAGCTTCTGTGTTTCCATGTCACCGCTTTATGGCACTACAAAGGCAATCTAAGGTACCCATAAAGTAATTTTTAAAAATTAATTTGAGTTCTCATACTAAACATTGTTAATGTCATATTACAGTGCTGGTTTTCATTTGGGGGTAACTTTTGGTGGGAGACAAAAATTGTACCTTCTAATCAAACTGTTCTTTTTCCTCCTCCTTCAGAGATCAATTATCTTAGTTAACTTTACTTTCCTCCCTTTTCTTCACTTCCCTCTCTCCTGTTCTAGTGGATATATGGTCTGTGGGATGCATTATGGGAGAAATGGTTCGCCACAAAATCCTCTTTCCAGGAAGGGACTGTATCCTTGTACCTTTTGCTGCAGCTTTACCTGTTTTGTTCTCTCTCCCTTTAAACACATAATGATTTTACCAGGAGAGTAAAGATAGAAGCAAAAAGTTGGGTAAGTGGTATAATTGTGATTGAAAAACGAAGTGATGATTTATATAATCTGACCAGTACTGAATCTACCTACTGCAATGATTTGTTTTAATTAAATTTTCAGTGGGCTTTTTTCCTTTAAATTATTTTCTTGTCTGTAACTCAAAATAGCAATGCTATTTTTTTTCATAAATAAGAGAGGTCACCAAACCCCAAATTATTAAAATATCTTTATCTTTATAATTAGCAAAAGAAGTCACTATTTGCAAGTATTTTCCATCTTTTTTCTAAAACCATTTTATGCTTCTACAACATTTAGGCATAATAATTTTTTTCTCCTTGCTGACATCCTAAGCTTCTTTCTAGAGTTTCATTGATTTGAATTACACTTGACACTATCCAGTCTTAAATAGGTCAATATAGCATATCCTCCTTAAAACATGAACTTCCACATTTAAAAATCATAATTATTATGCAGATTGCCAGAGATTAGCTGGGTTTAAAATAGGCTTGGAGATATGACTGAGACCCAGATAATTGCTTTTCCAGTGAAATTTAGAATTTGAAGAAGTAGTGTTTATTTGAGTTCTACCACTAAGTCCTGTACTAGATTCCATCAGGAATTTCTTGGAGAGATATCTATGATTTAGAATTATTAAATGAGCTGGCATATTTCTGAAATGACAAAAAGTTCATTCTCTAACAAAGTCACATATTAGTGTTTGTAACATACAGGTAATAAAGTTTACATATTAATAGAGAATATACTTTACACATATAGAAATACCCTGCTAACACACAATCATGCAAATCTATGTACAACAGTTGCCAACTTTAACAGTGATAATGCAAGATTGAGTTCAGTATATTTATTATATGTGAAATTTTTTAGAAACTGCCAGTAAATATGTGGTCCATAATTCTATTAAATATTGTATCTGATTAATAAGAAAGCTCTATTAAGGAACTCTTTTATTATATAAAAAAGATTATGGTTGTTATTTAGTAGACTCAATGAGAAGTTTATACCACCATGAGCACTCATTTATGTAGGTATTTATTTATTCTGCTGGATATCAGTAAAATATTCTCTAAATTCCAATAGTAAAGCAAGAGTAATGACATCTTCTAGAACTATACTGTCCATTAGGTAGTCACTAACCACATGTGGCTATTCAGTACTTAAATTATGACTAGTCTGAATTGAGATGTATTTTATGTGCAAATGCATACTAGATTTTGAGGATATAAAAAGAAAGCATATAAAATATCTCAATAATTTTTATATTGATATTAAAATGATAATAGTTCATTTTACTTTTATTTTATTTTAAATTATTTACATTTTGAGGATAAATTATATATCCAAGGTAGTTGATTTGAACACTATTATAATTCACATTCATATGTAAATGTACTGATTTCATATAAAAGTAGAAGTGTGTGTATGTATGTATGTGTATATGCTTTTTTCTTTGGGGTATAACATATTTCAGACCAAAAAAAAAGGAACTTCTCAATCAGTACTCAAAATGAAGTTGCACAGCTACATCTTTATAATGCACTAGTTAGTGGAAGATAAAAAGTCACAGAATATCTCATTTTCGTGTGGTGTTGTTATAGGTCACTTGTTTCTATGTGCCATGGTTCTCTGAGATCTAATATAGCTCTTCATTTGTCAGGATTACTTTTATCCTATTTTAGCAGTATTAAATTTAAAAGCAAATAAAATTAGAAAAAGCCAAAATACCCTTCAGAAAAAAAGGCAAACAAAAATAATAGCATCATATTGGTAATTCTCTATTCTTCCAATGATTGTTTTCTTGGAGGCCTTTTTTCCCTTTTATTATGGTTTATTTCAGGAAAATATTTGGAACTGAAAGTAAATTGTGCTAAAATCAATACATAGAATATATACCTTGATAAAAGTGATCCTAGAAATTGAATAAACTGTAACACAAAAATTTAGATTGTGATAAGGATTTGCATTCGGTATTCCTTTATCTCAGTGATGATCATATAAGATAATGGTCTTTGATAGCCTACTGCCATATATGATAATGAGCCTGCATACAAACTTAAAAGTCAATGGAAAAGTTACGTAAAGACATTTATAGTGGAAAACATCTTGCTTAAGTTAAATTTTACTTAAATAGGAGTAAATGATTTCCAGATAAATCGTGTTAGAAGAACTGCCATCTTTCCAAAAATGTTTCCATTTAGATTTAAATCCTTAGTTCATTTTACTTAAAATTATAATTTAATGTCTTAAGTCATGACCACATTTAAAAATTAAACTGTAGTATCCCTAATAAAGAATGGATTACATGTACTCAGTGTTTTTGAGTGGAACTGTTTCATTAATCTTTACATGAAGTTATTATAAGTTTGTGATTAGAGCTTCCCACCAACAATCGAGAGATCAGAGCATTGAATTAACTTCACTAACCGTGATGATCAGATACAAGTTTCGGGGTTGATGGAGTATTTATGGAGAGAAGAATCATTACAATATTTTAGCATATTTGAAATGATTCCAGCATTTAATGGAAGTAATATCAAAGTGTAACATATGCTAATTGACTTCTTCCAAGATTCTTCAGAGACATAAAAAAAAAGCAATCATAAGTTCCCTTGACTTTGCCTTATAATTATTCAGAGTAATTTCTATTAAATTTCTCTGAGGCTGAAAAATTATATGATAATACTCTATCATCATAATCAACATTATTCCTCTCTCCGACAGAACTTTATAATGTTCTCTTTCTTAATCTGAACCTACAGCAAAAATAGTAGAACACCTTGACAAATTGGGAAATTTCATGAAATTATTAGTGATGACTGAAGTTTTAGCTATTTGCCTGCATTAAAACTGTCTTTGCATTTTGAGAAACACTGTGTAGGTTTCTTAGCTATTGATATGATCCAGATGATATCACAGGTTAGTTTCTTGAGTATGAAAGTGTTGGCAAAATACATACATATATATGTATTTGCTTTTCCATTAATTAATTTGCTGATTTTTTAATATCCAAAGGATTATTTATAAAATACTTGTTTTTATTGTGTGAATAGTTTAATTATACAAACATACACTATTACACACTCGATTTTTATTACAGTGTTATGATTAAAACCTATTTCATAGGCTATATTTTGACATATAGTATTACTAAAAATTCTTCGGCCCATGACAAATTTCAAGTTAGCAGTAAATATATGAGGTCCATTATTTTCTTTAGTCCAACGATAATAAAAGAGGTATCAGTCACTTTGCATTTCATTCAGATTTTGTTTCCTTCAACAATAACTTATAGTAAAGTTATGCTTTCTTAGAAGTTGTGTTTTTCTTTAAAGGGATATTTAGTCACTGACTCCCTCCCGCACCCCAAGCCTCAACTAGGGCATGCCATATTCTTGATTACTGAAATTTCATAATACCAGTAGAATTTTCATATAATACAAATTCTTTCCTGAAGTCTACTTCTTTTAGATATATGCTTTTTACCTTTTTTCTTCCATTCTACTTCAAATGGCAACAGCTTCTTTGAGCAAGCCTGTGAAGTCCTTTATCTAGAGTTCTTGGCCAGAGTTCCCTGGACCTGGGTGATATTAAAAAGAGGCACACTGCATTCATTTGAAATTGCTAGACCTCAAGTATATTATCTCCAATTAAGGCTGGATCAGACTGCTAAATAGCCCCTTTTTCTTTTCCCTCTGAAGACATGAGAAATTTCAGTTAGGATGAAAAGTATATACATATAAACTTGCCAAGGAGCCAAGTTATTAAGGAACACATAAACGATTTGCCAAAAATATGTTTGAATAAATAAAGAAAACATCCTCAAATTTAATAAATGTCATATCTTTTCTAAGCTTGAGCATTAAAATTAGGAATAATCAAAGTAAAGTGAATAAAAATTAGAGGTGTGGATTATTATATCCATCTAATATATTCTCACTCTTTACCTCTTTGAAATAACCATGCTTACTTTCTAATAAACTTTTGCAACTAACACATTACTATAGTCTGAGTCTTTTACCTAATATTAAGGTAATACAGTATTATCTCAAACCATATATGATTTATGACTTTAAATAAAGGTGTGAAGTAAAACTTCAGGCATTCTTTCATACCCATAAGCACTTTGCAGATGATCATTAACATTAAAAAAAATAAGCCTTTT
>NW_028041136.1:0-468 GCF_054177405.1 Leptonychotes weddellii
AGTATATGTATAAGACATGTGCTAGAGGTGAAGATGCATACGTCAACCTCGTGTGCTCCTGTGGTAAGAGAAAGAATTGAAAATAGGGTATGTGTGGGCGTCTGGGTGGTTCAGCCTGCTAAGTGTCTGCTTTGACTCGGGTCATGGTCTCAGGGTCCTGGGACTGTGTCCCGCTTTGGGCTCCCTGCTCAGCAGGGAGTCTGCTTCTCCCTCTCCCTCCGCTGCCCTCTCTCTCGCTCTCCCTGCCAAATAAATCAATAAAATCTTTATTAAAAAAAAAAAAAGGAAAAAGAAAAGAAAATAGAGTGTGTGTTTCACACAATGGTTCTGTTCTCCCTTTTCCAGCTTCTTACATTATCATAAGGAGCAAGGTCTCTAAAAATGATAAACGTACATATTATTCTACAATCCTGCTTAGGATCTATTAAAAGGCTACTCTTGAAGAAACATAGCAGCTGTTCAGAGGAC
>NW_028041137.1:0-468 GCF_054177405.1 Leptonychotes weddellii
AGTATATTTGTGAACTTAGTATATGGGAAAATGACAATTTAAATAAGGGGAAAAATACAGATTAATCATAAATAATATTGGTAAACTCATAACTCCTTGTGGGGAGAATTAGAGCCCTATGTCACTCCAGTCATCAAAATAAATTTCAGAGGCAACAGATATTTAAATAAATAAACAAAAAGACTAGAAAAAGGCTTAGATGATTTTTTTTTTCATTTTCTGCTCATGATGTTTTCCTCTCCATATCATGAAACCAAGAAACCATAAAAGTTAATGCTGTAAAATCTGATATTAACATCATTTTAAAAATATGTCATATTTCTTTATATAAAAAGAGATACAGAGAAATAAAACACATACGACAAAGGAAGCTTTACTATTTTTAGTGCAGAAAGTACACTACACCTTCAAACACTTAAACAAAACAATAACAAATTAAACTCAATAGAAAAAAAAATAATGGGATCA
>NW_028041138.1:0-468 GCF_054177405.1 Leptonychotes weddellii
TTTGAGGACATCAAAATATATCATACCACACATTAATAAAGTAATCAGGTGAGCTCGGGCATGTTCAGGGTGGTATGGCTGTAGACATTAATAAAGTAACCAAAACCTCTTTCTGCATTCCTTCAGTTCCAAACATAGGCAAAGGAAGCTTGTGCTATTCATTTCTGACATGCTGGATTCTAGTCTCTCTCAACCTATTTTCTGTTCGTATTCATCTTTAAAAGTTTTGCTTCAGGATCGTCTCATCGAACTGCACAAATTCTGAAGGAAGAAGGCAACACACGCAGAATTTCAAATGTGTCTCCACTCTTAAGCTTGAGATGACCAGTCCACAGCCACTCACTAGAACCTCCCCTAGGAGAGTTCTGTACTGGATACAGTCAGTGGGAAGGAAAGAGTCTCTGACCTCCAGGATCTTACGCGTTAGTTTGTGAAGATAGAATATACTCTAATAAGCAACCATTTACC
>NW_028041139.1:0-468 GCF_054177405.1 Leptonychotes weddellii
AAGGAAAGGAAGGGAAAGGGAAGGAAGGGAAAGGAAAGGAAAGGAAAGGAAGGAAGGGAAAGGAAAGGAAAGGAAGGAAGGGAAAGGAAAGGAAGGGAAAGGAAAGGAAAGGAAGGAAGGGAAAGGAAGGAAGGGAAAGGAAAGGAAAGGAAAGGAAGGAAGGGAAAGGAAAGGGAAGGAAGGGAAAGGAAAGGAAAGGAAAGGAAAGGAAAGGAAAGGAAAGGAAAGGAAAGGAAGGGAAAGGAAGGGAAGGGAAGGGAAAGGAAAGGAAGGAAAGGAAAGGAAAGGAAAGGAAAAAGAAAAACCTCTCACCATTCATCCTGTACACTTTCATTAAACTTTGTCAAGAACATTTCATTGGTGTCTTTTGTGTCAAATTATTTTAGTTGAGAATTTTTTGTTCCCAGTTGGAATATTTCATGTGACTCATTATAACCATGAGTTAATACTTTCAGATATGTTCCCCAA
>NW_028041140.1:0-468 GCF_054177405.1 Leptonychotes weddellii
TTAATGTTCTCCTTTCTACTTAAATCATTTTCAAGTCACAAGTCTGTTGATTCCAAGATCAAAGGCTATTACATATATATGCTTACAAAGTCCTTTTACTCACTTCAGCTTTTCTCACGCAGTGTTTCCCCAAATCTCTCTAACCTACCTTCTGGGCACAGATTCATTCATTCATTCTTTCTTTTTTTTTTTTTTTTACTATGTTATGTTAATACGTAATATATTACATCACTGGTTTTTGATGTAGTGTTCCATGATTCACTGTTTGCTTGTAACACCCAGGGCTCCATGCAGTACATGCCCTCTTTAATACCCATCACCAGACTAACCCATCCTCCCACCCCCTCCCCTCTAGAACCCTCAGTTTGTTTCTGAGAGTCCGTCGTCTCTCATGGTTCGTCTCCCCCTCCGATTTCCCCCCTTCATCATTCATTCATTCTTAATCATTTGCCGGGGGGGGGGGGGAAA
>NW_028041141.1:0-468 GCF_054177405.1 Leptonychotes weddellii
ACTGCTGCGATTCAACAAAAAGCATTTCTGCAATTTTTACCTTGAGACAAAGAAAACCATGACATCTATTTCACAGATGATATTTGAACCACCAACTTCTCCTTTACCGCCCTCACACACACACACACACACATCATACAGCCAGAAAATTCTGAATGAAACGATGCCAAAACTCACCTGCAAATAATAAGATGCTGCAGTGTTTCTCATGTGTTAGACTATTTTTTTATTGTTATGTTAATCCCCATATATTACATCATTAGTTTTAGATGTAGTGTTCCATTATTCATTGTTTGTGCATAACACCCAGTGCTCCATGCAGAACCTGCCCTCCTCAATACCCATCACCAGGCTAACCCATCCTCCCACCACCCTCCCCTCTAGAACCCTCAGTTTGTTTTTCAGAGTCCATCGTCTCTCATGGTTCGTCTACCCCTCCAATTTCCCCCCCTTCATTCTTCCCCTCCT
>NW_028041142.1:0-468 GCF_054177405.1 Leptonychotes weddellii
ACATGAGGGCCCAACTGGGGCAGCTCCAGGTTGGAAGATAACAGGTGAGGCACAGACATTCAGCTAAGCAGGGGCTGGGGTCTTCAGGGACATCATGCCATGGGGGGTAGGTACAGACCCATGTAATTTATCATCCAAAATGGGGCACTTGGGAGTAACACCATCATCACCACCATCACCACCACCACCATCACCACCATCACAACCACCATCATCATCACAACCATCACTATCACCACCATCACCACCAACACCACTATCAACATCATCACCATCACAACCACCATCATCATCACAACCATCACTATCATCAGCATCACCACCACCACCACCACCATCACCACCACCATCACCATCATCACCATCATCACCAGCACCACCATCACCACCATCACAACCACCATCATCATCACAACCATCACTATCACCACCAACACCACCACCACCACTATCAACATCATCACCACC
>NW_028041143.1:0-468 GCF_054177405.1 Leptonychotes weddellii
CATTATTTTATATGTTCTGTCTGGTTTTGTAGTTGCTTTATGCAGACAGGTAAATCAAATCCAAATCAAATTTCCATACTACATATGGAAAAGTGAATTGTGAGTAAAGGGAATAAGGAGTATGAGCAAGGGGCAGGGGGCAGCAGAAGCTCACTCATAATGATGTTTAAAATATTTCTTTTAACCTTACACATTTTTTTTAAATTTTTTAATTTTATTATGTTAGTCACCATACAATACATCATTAGTTTTTGATGTGGTGATCCACAATTAATTGTTTTCGTATAACACCCAGTGCTCCATGCAGTACGTGCCCTCCTTAATACCTGTCACTGGGCTAACCCATCCCCCCACCCCCCTGCCCTCTAAAACCCTGTTTGTTTCTCAGAGTCCATAGTCTCTCATGGTTCATCTCTCCCTGCGATCCCCCACCCCTTCATTTTTCCCTTCCTTCTCCTAATGTCCTCC
>NW_028041144.1:0-468 GCF_054177405.1 Leptonychotes weddellii
GTTTCATGATCTTGAGGTCCTCCCTCATGAATCTGTTCCTCCACTGGTCCCAGAGGGTGACTTTTGATCATTAAAATGTTTAGTGTTTTTTTTTTTTTTTTTTTTTTTTTTAAAGATTTTATTTATTTATTTGAGAGAGAGAGAATGAGAGACAGCACATGAGAGGGGGGAGGGTCAGAGGGAGAAGCAGACTCCCTGCCGAGCAGGGAGCCCGATGCGGGACTCGATCCAGGGACTCCAGGATCATGACCTGAGCCGAAGGCAGTCACTTAACCAACTGAGCCACCCAGGCGCCCAAAATGTTTAGTGTTTTTAAAAAATTATTCTCATATCCATCTCCTCTTACCACGGTACTTGGGGGTCTGACCATTGCTACCCCATACCTAAACAATTGCAATAACCTCCTCACAGGGTTCCTTACCTCCCAGCCACAGTCCATGCTGCTGCTAGACTAATGTTCCTACCAGA
>NW_028041145.1:0-468 GCF_054177405.1 Leptonychotes weddellii
GGGGAATGAGGTGGGAGCTGGGCTCCCCCTGCCCGTGAGAAGCTCAATATCTGGTGCAAACATCACCTACCTGGCTCTGCCCCCTTCCCCAGGGGCAGCAGTTCTGCTCTCCCAGCTTGAGACCTGGGTCTGAACCAGGGACTCAGAGGGGTCCAGGCGCAGAAAGAAAGAAAGGGCAGAGGAGGGAAATAACACAAAACAGCACTTTCCACTCAAAGGTAGGATAGACCGAAATCAAGGAAATACAAAGCATAGTATCAGAAAATACAAAAAAAATCATCATGTATATAATCAGATTAAGCTCAACTGTGAAGATACAGATGCCATATGATTGGATGTTTTGAAAACTCTCCAAGAGGCATAAGCAAAATGAAACCACAAAAAACTGACAAAGGGATTGAAAAGATATGCCTTGCAAAGTAGCAACGTTAGTATTAGATCCAAATTTGAGATGTATGTAACGAGGAT
>NW_028041146.1:0-14966 GCF_054177405.1 Leptonychotes weddellii
AGTACACTGAATATTCTTCTAATTTACTGTGTCTTTGATTTGAATTTGATTCCACCAGGATCCATAATTATTACAAAGGGAATTTGAATCTTTCTTAATCAGCATGAATGATTACCACTACTTCTGATGAGGACTACGATATCTACGTATCGTATTTTCATGTACGTATTTTCATGAGTGCTGTGTTTACTTCTTGTAACCACAGTGGGAAGTGAGTTGTAGTCCTGTCTCATTATATACAAGAGTCCACTGAGGCAAATACCAACAAGTGTTCCAGAGTCAACCCATTTTAAAATATCTCAGACTGTAGTCCTGTCTCTGATTCCAAGTTCTGTGCACTACAAAAGAGAAAACAAATGTTTAATGCACTAGCCTTTTCCCACCACAGTTGATTCATTCAACCAACCATTATTTAGTGAAAATGTACTATGTGCTGAGATATAATGATAAACACAGTAGAAAGAAGGGAGTGTAAGGCTCATCGAGGGGAAGTACAGCCTTCTTTTTTTTTTACATATTTAATAAACTATATTTTTATCTTTATTACCAATTTTAAGTTCACAGCAAAATAGAGAGGAAAGTACAGACATTTCCTATACCTCCTGCCCCAACATGTGCTCAGCCTCCACTGCTCTCAATATCCCCACCAACTGATACATTTGTTCATAATCAATGAACATCACAATCACCCAAAGTTTATAGTTTATATCAGGGTCACTCTTGGTGTTATATATTCTATGGGTTTGGAACATGTATAATGACATTTATCTATCATTATAGTACAGAGTATTTTCACTGCTTTAAAAAAATCCCCTGTGCTCTGCCTATTCACCCCCCCCCCCCATTCTCTGACTGATTGTTTCATTGTCTCCATCATTTTTTCCTTCCCGCAAGGTCATATAGTTGGGATCATACTGTATGTAGCCTTTTACATTGGCTTCTTTCACCTGGTAATATCCACTTAAGATTTTTCCAGGTATTTTCATAACATGATAGCTGGTTTCTTTTTAGCACTGAATAATATTCCATCGTCTGGATGTGCTACAGCTTATTTATCTATCCACCTGCTGAAGGACATCTTGATTGCTTCCAAATTTTGACAATAATGGATAAAGCTGCTATAAACATCTATGTGTAGGTTTTGTGTGGATGTGTTTTTAATTCCTTTGAGTAAATACCAAAGGGTGTAATTGCTGCTAGCCTCACTACTTCATGGTAATTAGCCAAATTCATGAATGATGCGTTTATGATTAATTCACTCAATTAATTATGAAGAAGAAGGGGGATAGAAAAATAATTGCCATCGCTTCTCGGCCTTTTGGCTAGGATCAAGTGTAGTATCTGTTCTTATCAGAAAAATAATTGCCAGATATTTCATCACTGCCCATCCCTTTGGATTGATGCATTGGCTCATGCATCTAAATTACTTTCAGTCGAGGCTTTTCCTCTGCAATTATTGATACAATTGAGATAATTGAAAACTTTTAAAACTGCAGGGTGACTTTGGTAGAATTATTTACCTGAGACACATGCCACCATTAAATATGTCAAAGATATCAGTCACAAGGTAATATCACTATGACAAAGGAGACAAGAATATACAATGGGCAAGATAATCTCTTCAATAAATGGTGTTGGAAAAACTGGACAGCTACATGCAAAAAAATGAAACTGGACCACTTTCTTACACCATGCACAAAAATAAACTCAAGATGGATTAAATACCTAAAGGTGAGACCTGAAACCATAAAAATCCCAGAAGAGAACACAGGCAGTAATTTCTTTGACATTAGCCGTAGCAACATTTTCGAGATGTATTTCCTCAGGCAAAGGAAACAAAAGCAAAGATAAACTATTGGGACTACAGTAAAATTAAAAACAAACAAACTGGGGTGCCTGGGTGGCTCAGTTGGTTAAGCGACTGCCTTCGGCTCAGGTCATGATCCTGGAGTCCCGGGATCGAGTTCCGCATCAGGCTCCCTGCTCGGCAGGGAGTCTGCTTCTCCCTCTGACCCTCCTCCCTCTCATGCTCTCTGTATCTCATTCTCTCTGTCTCAAATAAATAAATAAAATCTTTAAAAACAAACAAACAAAAAAAAAACTTTTGCACAGTGAAGGGGGCCATCAACAAAGTGACAATGCAACCTACTGAATGGGAGAATATATTTGTAAATGGTATATCCAATAAGGGGTTAATATCCAAAATATATAAAGGACTTGTATAACTCAATAACAAAACAAACAAACAAACAAAACCCCACTCATAACTCAATTAGAAAATGGGCAGAGGACCTGAATAGACATTTCTCCAAGTTAAGACACACAGATGGCCAACAGACACATGAAAAGATGCTCAACATCACTCATCATCAGGGAAATGCAAATTCAAACCATAATGAGATATTACCTCATACCTGTCAGAATGGCTACCATAAAAAAGATAAAAAAATAACAAGTATTGGTAAGGATGTGGAGAAAAAGGAACACTTGTTGACTGTTTTTGAGGATACAAATTGGTGTAGCCACTGTGGAAACACTATGGAGTTTACCCAAAATTTAAAAATAGAAAAGTAGTTTCACTACTGGGTATTTACTCAAAGAAAACAAAAACACCACTTTGAAAAGATATATGCACCCCTATGTTTCTTGAAGTATTATGTATGATAGCCAAAATATGGTTAGCAACTGAAGTGTTCATTTATAGATAAATGGATAAAGAAGATGTGGTAATTATACACACTGGAATATCACTCAGCCATAAAAAGAAGGAAATCTTGTCATTTGCAACAACATGGATGGGGCAGAGAGTTTTATGCTAAGTGAAATAAGTTAGACTGAGAAAGACAAATACCATGATTTCACTTATATATGGAATTTAAAAAAATAAAAAGCAAATGAACAAATAAACAAAAAGCAGAACCATATGTATAAATATAGAGAACAAACTGATCTTTGCCAGAGGGGAAGTGCGTGGGGGGTGGGCAAAATGAATGAAGAGAAGTGAGAGATTTAAAAAAAAGGGGAGAGAGAAAATATGTCGAAGATATCAGTCACAAGGTACCTTTGGAATACAACCCAAACTACCTTTTAAGTGAGTAAAACCCCATACAACATATTCGCTGTTTTCTCTGGAGATTAAATGTGGAGCAATAAGTGAATGTTTTTCAGGAATTTATTGGTTTATGTGCTTAACTAAATAAGTATCTTAGTAAAGGCTTTTTAAGGATCTGTCATTTTATATGGTCATAACATAAACATGAGAAAAGTTACCATTTAAAGAAATCAATGTGCAACCCTATATATAGGATTTTAAAATTCCAGATTTGTTTTAATCATTGGCTTCCTTAAATTTGGGGGCAATCTCTTGCCTCGGAGATTCTTATTTCTTACACTGAGTTTGTGTCCTCTGCTGTCTTTTCTTCCTGTGTCCTGTGTATTTGGTCTGGAGCCATAAGCGTCCCCTAGGACCACTTTGGACGTTCCATAGGGAAATGCAGACCTGTCCTATTTTCCGGATGACCCCCTCTGAAAAAGTAGGCTGGTGATTCAGATACAATGCAATCCACGAGGGCCTGTAGGCTGCCATTTCTACTGCCTAAAGAGCCATCAGGGAAGGTCTGGGACTTCCTTTTACTTAGGGCTTCATCTCAGTGGTTCCATTTTGAAGAGAAAAAAAAAAAAATTGGTTTCCGAGCCAGCTAGTTTTCCTCTATCGTAGGAAAGCCAGGACTCTGGACATACACTGGAGGAACCATTCAATTGTGTTATTATTCATTTTGTCTCTGACAGCCTTCAGTTTTGGGGTGAGACATGTTTTCATTTTCCTCCTTTAATGCAAGACATTTTAAACATGAATTTAAAGTCTTAAGATAAAGAATGTGTGTTCAGTGTCTATTCTTGTCGCCCATGGCCTCCCTTTCAACACTTTTACTACGAAATATGTTCTCATGCAAAAACAAACAAAACAGCAATCATACATACAAAATCCTTTGATTGTATTCACCTTATAGGACTTCCCCTTTAGAGAATTATGTAATTTGGAAAACTAAGTATGGATGCATCTCCTTAGAGTTAACATTAAAATTTAATTATGAAAGGGTCTCTCAATTGTTGAACGTCTGTGACTTCTCTTTCTTAACTTGTGCACTTTTGCATCTGCACATTATTTTTATTCCTCCAGTTTCTTTGGCTCACCCCAATTAGTGGATTCTCAATACTTTAAAAGATGTATCTTGTCTTTGATAGCAGGGGGCATCCCTTTATCTTCACACTCCAGAAAATAGATAATAAATAAATACTCAAATTGAAAAGGACACTACTCACTAGCTGGGCTATTTTGGATCTTTGTTCACGTATCTGTTCTGACTTTGCCGTATTGGCCCCCTACAACCATGCAATGGGAGGCAGCGAATGTGCTAAACATTGTATCAGATTGTAACAGAATTAGTATTGAAAAATTATCCATTTTACTATCTGGGAGGAAACTTTAGGGCGGCTCAGAATGATCAGCTCACATCAAGGGGCAGGAAATAGATTGTGCCCAGTTTTCGTTAAGTGTGTGAACTCCCTCTGCAGGAGCTGATTGTCCCATCCTGCCCTCCTGACTCCCAGATACCTCTCACCTCTGCCACTCACTTTGCTCTTCCTCTGCCATTCGATCGGTCTAAGCTCCCCTAATGCATATCTCATCAGTCATCATGACTATTGCTATAGTAATATCTTGTTGTAAAAGTAGACTTCTCTACCCTCCACGCTGCGTTCCTCCCCATGACCGTCCCCTCCTGTGCGTACAGCACGCTCCTCAGTCTCTCACCATTACCGTATACACATTGTCAGGTACTCTTCATCTTAATTCCCCGTGTAAACTTCCAATATACACCAGCCTTGTTTATCCAGGGCTCATCATGCGTTTTCAGATCAGCACCTCCCTTATCCCCCGAACTTAACCCTGAATGTGAACAGTCTTCAGCCTGAACTCTTTTTAGGAACTCACCTGCTTTCCTGTGCCTCAAAATGTGTTTGTATCACAGTGATTGCTAGCGATGTGCATCCCAATAGGACTTACTACCACACTGAATCTGCGCATCCCCCCTCTCCATTGCTCTTTCCCGGTGAGTGTCTCACAGGATATTTAAATCTAAAGTTTTCATTCGTCCACCTTGCACTGTTGCTGTATTCATAACCCAGGCATCACCTCTGATGCTTCCCTTTGCCTCCCTCCCCACAGCAAACCCATCGACTTGCTTGCACCTCCAGCATACGTCTCAAACCCACTGTGACGGTCCCTCGTCCTGTTACCCGGGAGGGAAAAATACAGCCAGTCTGGCCTGGGTTATAGCAGGAGGCTTCTGATTCCTCTCCTTCCTGCATTCATGCCAACTCTGCTCATCCCCCACTAGCGAATAGTTACCCGGTTCAAGTGAAAATGGTCTGCAGGGCAGAATGGACTCAAACCCAGCTCTGCTCTAAAGAAGGGAGCATCACAGGTTCCTGGAAAGCAGCGTCCCTGAGCCCCTGGGGTGCAGGCACACGCCTCCATCCCCAGGACTGCACCGAGGCCCTGCCTGTGCATCAGGGCTTTCTTATAAACCTTCACTTCCTCCTAACCAACTACAGTTTGATTTTTAAGTAGAAAAGAACACTCATATCCTCCTTTTTAAAATATTTATTTATTTATTTATTTATTTATTTATTTATGAGAGAGAGAGCGCGCACAAGCAGGGGGGGAGCAGCAGAAGGAGAGGGAGAAGCAGGCTCCCCACCGAGCAGGGAGCCCGATGCGGGGCTCGATCCCAGGACCCCGGGATCATGACCTGAGCCGAAGGCAGATACGTAACCGACTGAGCCAACCAGGCACTCCGTCCTCTTTTTGTTTGTTTTTAATTTGGCCTTTTTGTATGAAATAGAAAGCTGTGATAACATAAAAAATTTTACTGTATAATCCTACAAATCATTAGCCAACATATAAACCTATGTAACTTCTATTAAATTTCTCAGTTCAGATTCCAGTGGGTTGCATGAAAATTGTATGGATCTGTTGGCTTTAAATCATTTGTCTTTTTTACACTTCAAGTGTTAAATATAAAACTTAACTTCTATTGTCTATTACAATTGTATTTATCTCATGGAAATTAAAAGCTGGCTAATTTAAATTGTATAGGATAAATACTTATTTTTCCATGTAAATGTGAGTTTAAGTTAATTAGCAAAATGTTATGTAAATATATGCAAATTGTACTTTAAATATTTACATAATGTGAAATTTTAAAATTTTCTGTTTACTTGTTAATATAAACCTGGAAACAGTCAATACAGCTTGCATAATTTATGGGTAGGGATTTGAGGCATAAGGGCATTTGAGTTAATTATATGGTTAAAATATTCAAAGCAGAACTTGTTCATCTATGCAGTATCCAGCAAGTCACGTAAATGAGAAATTGCAGCATTTTGAAACATTTTGTTTTTTGCGAGTAAATCCCACCCTCTCTACAAATTCCTCCCCACAAAGAAAGTGGAATGAGAGGAAAACAAAGGAATCAAAGAAAAATATATACAGGAAAAACCCTGTGGTTTGGAAAGTCAAAAGTAATTATGATTACTTAGCATGATTATCCAACCTCCAAATTGCTTCAATCAAAACATTCAAAAGAATGGTCTTTAAAAAAAAAAAAAAATCCTTCCATGTGAGTACAATAATAGGGAATGTAAGTTGGCCTTAGAGAACTTATGGAAACTCAAAGGGTTGTCAATATTATTTTTAAAAACTAGATTAAGGTAAAATATTCTCTAGAAAAAAATACCAAGTGAATTAATTTTTGGACTTTAAAAAACGAATTAATATGGTTTATATACAACTCATTCTTTTCATAATGGCCTAAGATGTGATGCTAATTACCAGCAGTATTACAAAAGATAATCACATTTCTTTAGACTAGTTTTCCAAAATCCTCCTATTCATTTACTTAATATCCTTACTAAAACTTAAAAAACTATATGTCTAATTATTATTTTACTGAAGATAAGAGGTAGGGAGAGTTATGAGAATTAATTCTCTTCTATGTCATACCCTGGCAAAGAAATGGGATGCCCAGTGGGGTTGACGTGGGAATCAGGATCCATGGGCCAGAGAAGCCTCATGTGATTTCCCAGTGAAAACCAACAATGAGGTAGGAGGAGGCCAGCAAAGGCCATTCACCCGGAATTTGACACCGGAATTTTCGATTAATTGAAACAAATTAATGGACTTTTTGAATGACCCTCTCGCTGTTCTAGAATGACTTTGAACAGTTATCAAGAAATGTCTACTACTTTGTAATGGAATTTGAAATTGTCTTCTTCGGTATAATTTGCAGAGTGCACTCCTAAGGGAATTTTTTCTTTTTTCTCTCAGGACCATCAGAATTATGTCAATCTTAAGCTTCTAAGTACGACAAGGAATGAGGGAAAAAAAAAAAAAAGTCCCCTTTCCTGAGAAATATGCTGAGTAGTGTTATATAAAAGTAGCCTAGCTTTTTTTAGAAGCATGAAATATCCAGTAGAGTTTATGTAAATCCTTTCTCCTGCGTGCCATGTTTAAATGCAGAACTGGGCACCTTGGTATATTTTAAAGCCAATACAGTGTTTATAGTGCAGAGTCTAACTTTGCTGGCATTCTAGTATTCACTTCCCCATTAGCAAATACTCCATTTTAAGAGTGAGACCCTTTCAGGATTTCCCCCCACCTTGTACCTGCAAGTTAAAGCATCAGAAATGAAATACAGACCACACGTACACACCAGCACACCAGAAGTCTGCACCTCGATCAGCTTTTATAAGTATTTACAGCTGTCCATGCTTCTCAAAGAGATGGCCTTGGGACTCGTAACTGTGAGTATCATCTTACTGCTCTGTGTGGGATGTGGATTCCTGCAAGGATGCTGCCCCCTGATCAGACCTGCTTTTGCCCACATTTGGAATTCTAGTGCAGGTTTTAGAACAAGATCTTCCAGCATTACATAATGATCAAATACTTAAAAACAAAACAAAACAGAACAAAAAAACCTCTATTAGTTTGTTTTGGTTTGGCAATATGGGGCAAAATTGTAAACAACTCCAGTGAAAATAAAAATTCATAATGCATTAAAATGTAATTTGTTTCATATTTATGAACGCTTTCTCTAAGAACCCTTTTCAGACTCCAGTGATGGGATCGTCCCAACTACAGCTAAACACTTATTGAATTAGAAATGGATTATAAACTTTGTTAAATTTTAATTCCATAGATTTTTGCTTTTATTCTCCTTAGGGCCCTTATTATCTATTTGCTAATGCACCCCTCATTCTGAGGAATAATATAGATAGTACCTGTTAGCATAAGAGTTAATGGCATCCCTTTTCCCAAATATTTGCATCTCCTCATTCTACTTAAAGAATACATTCTCTAATCAGCCAGCATAGAGAAGTGAATTATTATCTACTACTTCATGCTTTTTCCTATGTGTTGTTATAAAGAAAATTCACCCAAAAGTCTACTAGAAACTACCAGAGGTAAGATGAGGAATTCAATATACTTTCTTCTTACTCTAATTCCTAAATATAACCATCAAGTTTAGGGACCTTCCATAGGGTTCTGGCAATTTATGTATCAGACCGGAAATCCAGGTCTACAATCTTAACAACTCTTAGTTTGTATTATTAAAGAAATAAAATCCAAGAACTGAAGAGTTTTCTGAAGATTTCCAATATGTAATATGAGTTATATCTAGGCTTTTTTGTTTTGGTTTTAGTTTAGATTTCAAAATTTTCCCATTTTTGCCCTTTAATTTTTTATTAAACACATCCAATCAAGACCCAGGTGTTAATTAAAGAGGAGAAAGGGTGGAAAATCTGACACCTAGTAATTTATTCTTAATGCATAATAGATAATGACTCATGTTTAATGTTTTTCTTAATGAACAATATTACCCAGTTGCTTTAAATTTCCCTAATTAAAATGTGAACTGCTTGACAACATGGCTTCAGTGATAACTTTCCAAAACAAGTCTAAAATATTTTTCAATGAAATCAGTTATTTTTGTATGTATCAGTCAAAAGTGGTGGTTCCATTTAAAACAGGGTCAAGCCTATTTTGCGTATGCTCTATTGATGATGAATTTCTGGGGTTAGACATGGAAAAATCAACAGATACGTACAAATTTCAGTTTAGTTTTGCTCATTTAAAAATCACCATTTTCTACTATCAATCCATGTCAAAATCCTCAAGTCCTCCTCCAAAGAGGCTCATATGGTAGGTTAATGCTGTCTGCGTCATCTGTCTTCAGCAGAGCGTTCCACAGCGTGCATGGGATATTGTGTGAACAGAAGAATCCAAGGTGGGCAAGGTGTGGTTACTGCTCTTAATAACGGTGTCCCCAAACTGATGGAGGACACAGTGTCTATAATAATTACAAGGTCCGTAGGGTCTGCTGTCTTTATTGAGCACGTTCTATGTGTGAAGCACTTTTGAAACCCATTGTAAAACATGTCCTCATTTATTTCTCATAATAATACCTAAAGTACATTTCATTATCCCCATTTAGCCTTCGAGAGAGCAGGTACAATATCTAATTAGTGAAGTCAGAATTCAAGTTGTATTAAGTCAAAATGCTGTAAGGTTTGGATATCTTGGGTGTATCATGGGTCTCTAGAGTCTTCCTTCCTTCCTTTCATTTTCTTTCTTTTTTCTTTCTTTCTTTCTTTCTTTCTTTCTTTCTTTCTTTCTTTCTTTCTTTCTTTCTTTCCTTCTTTCTTTCCTTCTTTCTTTCTTTCTGTGATTGAAGTGAAAATGTTGCAGTGAGTGGCAAGAAAATAATGATATCATGATATTGAATGGCCATTTTGTTCCATTTACTCATTTTTGTATCATAGAAGCTCTGAAAAAGCTTCTCCCTGAAACCCTGTGCTTGTCCCCACACCCAGCTCTGTTCCTTCTTTGATCCATTTAATGACCCCGTCAGAAATATCTACAATTTGACAAGCACCCCACTAATTCCTAGAGAAAATATTTTGAGCAGGATGGACATGGCCCCTGATCTGATGACATTCATAGGAAATAGAAAAAGCAAGTGGCCACACAATCATCACTGTAAAGGGTAAGGAAGGTCATGCACAGCAATGTGTCTACAAGTGAGTTCTGAAGACCCACAGCATTGCCATCACCTGAGAGGCTTGCATTAAGATTAAATTTTGCACACCCCAGGGGCGCCAGGTGGCTCAATCAGTTAAGCATCTGCCTTCCCTCAGGTCATGGTCCCAGGGTCCTGGGATCGAGCCCTGCATCAGGTCCCTGCTCAGCGGTGAGCCTACTTCTCCCTCTCCTGCTCCCCCTACTTGTGCTCTCTCTGTCAAATAAATAAATAAAATATTTGAAAAAATCACACACCACACCCAGTACCATCTAATCAGAAGCTTTGGTTGCAAGGCCAGGGAATCTGCATTTTTAACCAGAACTCCAGGCATCCTGATTACATTTGGTTTTGAGAACCTAAGCAGGAGGACTGGGATGTGCCAAGGGAACACACAGAAGGGGGACAAAACCCCATCATGGAAGTCAGGAAAGACCCATGGGTCTAAACACTAAATTTAAGAGAGAACAAACTGTCCCCTCAGGTGAGGGTCCTGTGGTCTTCCCTGACTGGAAGCAGTCTGGGGGCCTGTGGATTGGCAAGGAGATTGTCATGAATCGAGGAAGAGCTGACAGAGAGGGAACAGAGAAGCCAAGCTGAGGTATTTCCCTCAGCGTGTTTGTCTGCAAAGTGCAGAGGAGTGGGTGTGGGCAGGATGATAGCAGATGGTATATATTTTTTTAGGGTTTGAGAGATTTGATTTTGCTTCTTGGATGTTGGACATGGGTTGAAAATAGAGATTAAAGGGAAGATGGGTAATCAAGGAGGCAGATGATGGGAGAGAGAGAGAGGAGGAAGAAATGAAGAAGGGAGAAAAGGGAGGAGAAAATTGGGGGGGCAGAGAAGACAGTATTAAACTGAATACCAGACCCTCAGAGAGAGAGAGAGAAGAGAGGAAGAGTGGGCAGGGAGGAGGGGCAGATGCAGCAGGCAGAGGTGTGAGACCTGGGAGGGAACCCAAGGCCAGAAATGCAGAACATGAGAGAGATTGGAAATGAGGACCACGAAGAGACAGAGAACATGGGGCAGAGGATGGAATGGAGCAGACAGGTGCAGAAATTACAGCAGAGAGAGACCGACCTTCTTTGCTGAGGGTGGCCAGGGGCAGTGGCGGGATTGGATGCAGGTGGGTCAGAAGGAAACAGGGAAAACACAGGTGTTTTTACTCTCTGTGTCAATTAGAGGGCCAGATCACTGCTCAAAAAGGGGAGAAGCCCAGGCTCAGGCTGTGCCCCTGGAGAAGTAGAGCCAGACTTGCAGGGCTCTGTGCAGGTGGAGAGGGCACACGCTTCTGGGGAACCCCCACCCCCGCCGCCAAGGGCAGGAGAAGCTGCTCTGGGAGGTGGTGGCCTTGGCCGCCTGGAGCTGCGTGCCCACCAGGTATGTCTTCGGGCGGGCAAGACGACAGGTCTTTGCAGGACCTACCGACCAGCGATGGGGTGCAGGCTGTTCCAGGGGCGGGCAACCTCGCCAGCCCAGCTTGTGCAAGCCAAGGTCCATTCCCAGTGAGGACCCGATTCCATTTCATACACAGAAACTCAGGCGAGCCGGGCATTTATCCAAACTAGGCAGCTGATAAGTGGTTTTAAAAAGCCTCCACCCCAGGTCTGATTGCGGCCAATACTCTTTCCTCTTACTCTCTTACCCTATGAAAAATATGTTGAAATTTGACAAGGATGAGTTCGAAATTTTGATTTTTAGATTAAGAAACTTGTTGTACGGGGCGCCTGGGTGGCTCAGTCGTTAAGTGTCTGCCTTCGGCTCAGGTCATGATCTCAGGGTCCTGGGATCGAGCTCCGCATCAGGCTCCCTGCTCGGCGGGAAGCATGCTTCTCCCTCTCCCACTCCCCCTGCTTGTGTTCCCTCTTTTGCTGTCTCTCTCTCTGTCAAATAAATAAATAAAATCTTAAAAAAAAAAAAAAAACTTGTACAAGTTCAGCGTTTCAGTTGAAAAGCTCATAGGAATTGACTATGAAGTTGATCTAATTTGACAGCGTACCACAGCTACCTGGGTTGAATTTCGGGTGGCTCTAGGCTTTTGGATGTTTGGTAAATATTTAATGAGTGGATGGATGAGCAGGTGAATAGTCTCTGGGAGCATTAAGAAAAGCCTAGAGTCTCCTCATACTTTAGTCAAGGTTAAACTACATTGATTTAGGATATTGAATTCAACACCAAGGGCCAAACTTTAAGAGCTGGACAAATTTAAAGGTGACTGGTCAGATGGGTGAGTCTGCATTTGATGCCAAGGTACAGTCAGAACAGTTGGAAACAATCAGAGGGGAGCAATGGGGCCATGCTGAGAAAATAAGATTTTCAAAGTGTTTGGTAGGTGTGTTTGGATTGAAATTTTGCCTTCAAATTTTAGGTTTAGGTCTTAGGGAAGTATGACTTGATAAAAGGGATGCTGAAATTGTGCTTTGTGAATGTTTGCAGGACACAGCACAAGTCAGACCCTTTCGGGGGGTCTTACAACATCTGTTTATAACGTGCACCAGACCATCCATGTGGTACTTTGCAGCTCTAAGGTTTTATCATGTGGGTAAATCGCTTAAACCTTTTGTCATTTTTTATTTGCAACCCAAAAGATAATAATCCCTCCCTCCTAGGATAATTAGTAAGAATAAGTGACCTCTGGAAAATTAAAGTATGGAAAACATTTGGTACGTTTCCTGTCACATGTTGGCAATAGACGTTTGCTCCTGTTTTTCGCTGAAAACTGGACAAAAGCTCTATTAGTCTGGTTTCATTTTTTTAAGTTTTTATTTTGAGATAATTATAGACTCACATGCCACTGTAAGAGAAATAATACAGAGCTTTCATACATCCTTACCCAGTGGTAACGTCTTGCAGAATTAGAGTGCTGATGCTGACCTCAGTAACAGTAAAGATGTTTGTTACTGTCGGGATCCCTCACGCTGCATAGCTACACACTGACCCTCTCTGCTCCCATTCATGGTACCCCGACCTGTGGGGAAACCCCCAAAGCTGCTCCATTTCTAGAACCTTCTCACTCCCATAATGTTGTATTGAAATGCTGGAATTGCCTTGGAATATTGTACTGAAATTGTACACACTCCAGGTTGACTTTTTCTCCTTCAGGAGAATTCCCTGGAGATTCACACAATCTCTAGCATGCATTATAGCTTGGCCTCTTTCATTCTCCTCCCCCACCCCCAGGGGTTTTTGAGCTTATTAAAGCTACAAAGAATGAATTGGACAAAAGTTTTATTAGAAAAGTGTTGGGAGTTTCCAAGAGCTTTTAAAATATCAGCAAACATGATTTCAGCAATTTAAAATCATTTTCTAAATTGTCAAAATATAAAAGAACAGTCGCTTGGAGTGTCTTCAATTTGGCTTTTTTCCCCCCTGTACTTGAGATCTATTCAGGTTGTCTGACTCCCAGAAGCTTCACTAAAATTCCTAACTAGACCAGGAGTCTCTTATTCAACACACCTATTGGTATCAATTAACACTCCTCTATACACACAGGATGATTCGGGCAGAAGGTCTGTGGGGCTCTATAAACTATCAGACAACCCCCTTCAGGTGGGGTCAAGGGTGCCGTGGCCTCCCCCCACCTCTCAGCCTCCTGGGTGAAGGTGAGGAGTTCCAGGTGTGGTCAACCTCAGAGTTGCTCAAGTGGTTGGGGCGCTGCCCTCTGGTTTGTAAACACTTGCCCTTCAATCTGAAATATAGCGCTTGTGGAATTTAACATTATTTGCAAAGTTTCCTGGAGGAATGTCTCCATTCCCTCTTCTCCATCTGCTCTTCTTAGGTGGGCCACAACTTTTCTGAAGACCCTTTTTTAAATTAGCAAGCTGTCTCTTTTTGTTGCTGCTGCTACTGCGTTTGTCCTAGGTTGTCTCTGGCTGCTGTCCATGGTCCTGAGGACTGGCATCCCCGCTAGAAAAGTGGCCGTAAAGGCACTTGCTTGAGGATTAAGATGGCGGCCCAGTTGCTCTGGCTTCCATTGTCCATTCATGTCCCTTCATGGTATTATTGCTACTGGTCTTGCTGATGCGACCAGTATGTATCTTAGAGGAACTGGGAACTGTTGGAGGCTGTTCATTGCTCTACCCTTCCCATCAGGGCTCAATGAGGAACTTGTTTCTCCTTGTTCTGCTCCTCTCTTCCCTCCCCCCAAGGGTGTAAGAAAAAAGGAGGGGAATTGTGAAGGTGTGATAAAAGTTTTAAGATAGAGTAGGAAAAAAAATCATTCGAAGGATTGAAGTGAAAATTTGGTCAACACTAAGGACTTAAGATCTTAATTTCTGGCTTTTTTTTTTCTTCACTTTCCCTTACTCGTACAGTCAGGGATTGCTGCTCTAAGTGTAAAACCAAAGAGTTGAGGGGAAATCTCCAGCAAAATTTTTAGATTCTTTATTTTTTTTCTTTTGTTCTTACAAAAAATAGAGGGCACAGAGGTAAAAGCAAAAACATACAGTGTGCTTAGATTTCAAAGAACAATCCTGCTAACCATTTTTCAATATTAAGGAATTTGATTTGCTAATTTTTTAAAGAATTTTTGTTTCAGTGCCCATTGGGCATAATGGTCTGACATTTTGATGGCTTGTTTTAATGTTGTTGGTAATGTCTTTGATAAGATTGATTATCAAAATCACCTTAGCCTCATAATACTCATTCGGGAATCTTTGCCTCTGCTCTTACTTTCTAAATGGTTTTGGATAAGATTGGTGTGACTTCTATTCTTACCTGTGTGATAGCATGTGTCTATATTTGGGCCTATCCTTTTCTTTGTAGAAAAGTTTTTAATAACAATTTAATATTTCACAGATACACATCTACTCATGTTTATTTCCT
>NW_028041147.1:0-9649 GCF_054177405.1 Leptonychotes weddellii
AGATCCATTTTACAGATAAGGAATGGAGTTCACAGAGGTTATGTAACTTGTTACTCAAGGTCTCATAACCACTAAGAAACAGGACTCTGACATGGACTGACTCTCTAGGCCTCTGCCAAACCATGCCTGCAGAAGTGCACAAGGAAACTGAGGCAAAAGGAAAACAAGGTAGAGACGGGGGTGAGGTGAGCACACTGAATGGATAAGCAAAGTGTAGTCTGTGCACACAGCGCAATATTACTCAGCATTAAAAAGGAAGGACATTCTGGGCGCCTGGGTGGCTAAGTCGTTGGGCGTCTGCCTTTGGCTCAGGTCATGATCCCGGGGTCCTGGGATCGAGTCCCGCGTCGGGCTCCCTGCTCCGTGGGGAGTCTGCTTCTCCCTCTGCCTCTGCCATTCCCTCCACTTGTGCTCTCTGGCTCTACCTCTCTGTCAAATAAATAAATAAAATCTTTAAAAAAAAATGTTTCTTCCAATCCATGAGCATGGAATATCTTTCCATTTGTTTATGCCTTCTTCAGTTTCTTTCATCCATACTTTATAGTTTTTGGAGTACAGGTCTTTCACCTCCTTGGGTAAGTTTATTTCTGGTATTTTATTCTTTTTGGTGGGATTGTTTTCTTAATTTGCCTTTCTGCTACTTCATTATTAGCATATGGAAATGCAACAGATTTCTGCATATTAATTTTGTATCCTGTGACTTTACCGAATTCATTTACCACAGCTCAATTGAACATGGGCACCCCCAACAGAGACTAGAACAGCATCCCAGAAGCTCCATCACTGTCCTTTCCAATCTCCACCTGCCCCCACAAAGAAGGACCACTAACACAATTTCTAAAATAGAGATGCCTTTTGTCTGGTTTTGCATTCTATTTAAGTGCACTTGTGCAACGTATAGTTGCTTTGGTACATCCATATAATGGAAAAATCTGCAGCAATGAAAAATGAACAAACTTAAGTTATATACAACAACATGGACGAATCTCACAAACATGACATTCGGTGAGAGAAGCCAGACACTGAAAAGTAGAGGTTTCAAAGAAACCCAGACAAAAGTAAACTGTAGCATTACAGTTGCATGCTTGGATGGGGGATGTGGCCATAAAAATCAGGATATTGGTCACTATTAGAAAAGTAGGGGGTTAGGGGCGCCTGGGTGGCTCAGTCGTTAAGCATCTGCCTTCGGCTCAGGTCATGATCCCAGGGTCCTGGGATCGAGCCCCGCATCGGGCTCCCTGCTCCGCGGGAATCCTGCTTCTCCCTCTCCCACTCGCCCTGCTTGTGTTCCCTCTCTCGCTCTATCTGTCTGTCAAATAAATAAATAAAATCTTTAAAAAAAAAAAAGAAAGAAAAGTAGGAGGTTATAATTTTGGTAGTGAGTCCAAGTTGGGGAGGAGGGTTTTTGGAAGATTGGCGATGTCCTATTTCTCGACTGGGTGGTGGTTACATAGTGGTTCATTCTATAAAATCAGTGAGCTGTACATTTTTCTGTGTGCACTTTTGCGTGTGTATGTTATACTTTAAAACAAAAAGGTTTTAAAACTGCTTAGCTAAGTGGTATGACTATAATCCATAATAGAGCTTATTTGGTTACCCTGGGAATTCATGACATTGCCTAAAAATGTGAAAACCTGTGATTGGTACCAGCTAGCTCTGTATCCAGGGTCCAGCTGAGAACATTCCAAGTCAGCTGTCAGGCTCAGTGCTAGGCTTTATTTTGTAATTTTCCACTGTGGGGATCAGAAAGAAACTCCACTACCTCCCTACATTATATATGTGTAGCAAATAATAGATACCAACGTGAGTTAGCTTAAGAAAAAAGGAGTATGGGGCGCCTGGGTGGCTCAGTTGGTTAAGCAACTGCCTTCGGCTCAGGTCATGATCCTGGAGTCCATGGATCGAGTCCCGCATCGGGCTCCCTGCTCAGCGGGGAGCCTGCTTCTCCCTCTGACCCTCCCCCGTCTCATGCTCTCTCTATCTCATTCTCTCTCTCAAATAAATAAATAAAATCTTTAAAAAAAAAAAAAAGAAAAAGAAAAAAGGAGTATGAACCTTTTCCCAGAATCTACCCAGAAGACTGTAGTTGCCTTCAGGAGGGACTAAAACCAGAATCCAAAAAGACACCAGCCCACGAAGGCACCTCAGGATCTTTCTTGTTAGGTCCTCAGGTTCTCTTGTCCCTGCTTTTCTCTGAAAATCCATTTCATTCTTGTCTCTTTGTAGAGAGATGGTCTCTGTCAGCTTCTCTGTCGCTCTGTTCACAGAGCAGAATAAGGGCTCCCCGCAGTTGCTGAGTTTATATATACTTCAGGCCCAGCCACAGGCAGAGGCTTGTCCCAAGACTAACTATGGTTAAGTCCCAAGACAGTGTGGTTGGATCCTCTTCACCCCAAAACGGTGGGCCATCCAAGTATATGGTGCCATTTTTCAAAGAAAAGACATAATGATGAACTGGGCAGATGGTCCAAAAAAGAGTCTGCTACAGAAATCAGTCATCTCCCAAATGGTGATAGACTTGCACACACCACACACTCAGACGTTTTTATTTATTTATTTTTTATTTTTTTTATTTTTTTTAAGATTTTATTTATTTATTTGAGAGAGAGAATGAGAGAGAGAGCACATGAGAGGGGGGAGGGTCAGAGGGAGAAGCAGACTCCCCGCCGAGCAGGGATCCCGATGCGGGACTCGATCCCGGGACTCGATCCCGGGACTCCAGGATCATGACCTGAGCTGAAGGCAGTCGCTCAACCAACTGAGCCACCCAGGCGCCCCACTCAGATGTTTTTAAAAAGTAATTGTTCTTATATTTCAGAGAGTCGGGGAAAGAAAATGTTTAGCCTCTAAACTAAGGGTTGCTTCTGCCCACCCGTCAAGGTCAAATCCGGCCACCCCCAGATAGGTTTCTTATTTAAATTAAGGAATTACTTAAGGCTTTAAAATTAAATCGCTGTCAGAAGGAGAAATCCACAAAGAGAGACTGTACTTCTCAGTAAATTAGGGATAATTAGCATGTATAAAACCAATTCACAAGGAGCAGAGGTCAAATACAGGACTTCAGCAGACCAACCTGGCCTTAGACCTGTTTTGTTGGGCTTACCATGGTGTTAGCCTAAAATTTGGGTGCCAAACACAGAGGCTGCCCACGTGCCCTCCAGAACCCCATGAGCTGCCCTGCTCCTCACTTATTAACCGCGACCCTACGGATGAGCAACTGTTAAAAAATAATTAAAGGAGACAATTGAGGTGATACAAACTTCATTTAACGCTTGAAGACGTAAACTGCAAAATGGAGTGGAGGGCAGGAGGTTTGATAAGATAAAGAGTAAAGAATGAGGAAGAGAAAGAAAATATTTGATTGGCTGGGGCCACCTAGTCAGCCTAGCTTGGGGTGAGTTGGTGTGGCGTTTGGGGATTGGCTGATTGCATCGACTGTGTTCCTGAGCATTTACAGGGACATAGAAGGTGTATAAATTTCGATGTGCTTATGGAGCAGCATGAGCAGGAAGGGCTCCATCTTGGGCCTAGAAAGTTATCTCAATGCAATCTTTTTTTTTTTTTTTAAGATTTTATCTATTTATTTGAGAGAGAGAGAGCATGAGCTGGGGGGGGGGTGTGGAACAGAAGGAAAGGGAGAAGCAAGCTCCCCACTGAGCAGGGAGCCCAAAACAGGGCTCAGTCCCAGGACCCTGAGATCATGACCTGAGCCGAAGGCAGACGCTTAACTGACTGAGCCACCCAGGCGCCCCTCAATGCAATCTTATTACCAATAGACTCTAAAACCATTGGTGTTTGTGACTTCTGATCAATTTACATAATTAAATGGTCAATGACTCGATCTCTCTTAATCTATTAACTAAGTAACTAAATCTACTGAAATGCAACACAATCTAAGTAATTCTAAGCCAATTAGCTTAAAATCAATTGCCTAAAGATAATTCAGTTAAAGCCAATGGTTTAATCAATCTATTAATACATTTACTTATAATCAGTCATCTAACATCTTATTTTCCCCAGCTTTATGGAGACATAATCGACATATACGATCTTGTAAGCTTAAGGTGTACAACGTGATGATTCAGGACAAGTGTATATTGTGAAATGATCACAGTGAGGTTAGTTAATACGTCCATCACCTCACATAATTACCAACTTGTGTGTGTATGTGGTGAGAGCACTTAAGGTTTCCTCTTTGAGTAACTTTAAGCATATCACACTGTGTTGTGAACTATAGTCAGCATATTTTACAGTAGATTCCCAGAATTTATTCATCTTATAACTGGAAGTTTGTACCCTTTGACCAACATTTCCCCATGTCCCCCACATTCCGCCCCTGGCAACCACCATTCTGCTGTTTCTATGAATTCTGCTTTTTTAGATCCCACATATAAGTGAGATCATACAACATTTTCTTTGCTTATTTCACTTAGCATAATGCCCTCAAGTTCCACCCATGTTGTCCCCAGATGGCAGGATTTCCTTCTTTTTAAGGCTGAATAATTAATATTCCATTGTGTGTGTGTATCACATTTTATCTACTCATCCATCGAGGGACACTTAGGTCATTTCCATGTCGTGGCTGTTGGGAATAATGCTACAAGAACATAGGGCTGCAGATATGTCTTCGAGGTAGTGATTTCATTTCCTTCGGATATATACCCAGAAGTGGGATTGCCAGATAATCTGGTAGTTCTATTTTTAATATTTTGAGGAATTTTCATACTGTTTTCCATAGCTGCTGCACCACGTTACATTCCACCAACAGTGCACAAGGGCTCCCTTTCCTCCACATCTTGGCTGGCACTTGTTATTGCTTGTCTTTTGAATAATAGCCATTTTAACAGGTGCAAGGCGAGATCTCATTGTGGTTTCAATTTTCTTTCTTTTTTTTTTTTTTTAAAGATTTTATTTATTTATTTGACAGAGAGAGAGACAGTGAGAGCAGGAACACAGCAGGGGGAGTGGGAGAGGGAGAAGCAGGCTTCCCGCAGAGCAGGGAGCCCGATGTGGGGCTCGATCCCAGGACCCTGGGACCATGATCTGAGCCGAAGGCAGACGCTTGACGACTGAGCCACCCAGGCGCCCCGTGGTTTCGATTTTCATTTCCCTGATGATTAGCGATGCTGAGCACCATTTCGTGTACCTATTGGCCATCTGCATGTCTTCTTTAGAAAAATGTCTATTCAGGTCCTTGGCCATTTTTAAATCGAATCACTTGTGTTTTTGCTCTTGAGTTATAGAAGTTCTTTATATATTTTGGAGATTAACCCCTTCTCAGATACATGATTTGCAAATATTTTTTTTCCCATTCCATCAATTACCTTTTCATTTTGTTGATTGTTTCTTTTGTGGCTCAAAAGCCTTTTTGTTTGATGTTGGCCCACTTGTTTATTTTTGTTTTGTTGCTTGTGCTTTTGGTTTCATATCCAAAAAATCATTGCCAAGGCAATGTCAAGAAGCTTTCTACCATCATTTGTTAAATAAAATGATTCCTCCTCATTTGAGAATGTTTATGTTTTTACATGCATTTTTTTCTCTTTCACCTAGTTTTGAGTGTTTCATGGGGTTTTGAGCCAATTCATTAAGTGTATTTCCTCCTTAAATTTATATTTTAAGGAGGCACTTATTAGACTAAATGTATTTCATATAGGATATATGGAATTAATTATGGTTTTAGGAATCTTTTTTAGTTTTGCCTACATTTGAATAGCCAAGGATTTTTTTTCCCCAGTTCTATGCATGAAATCTTTAACAAAGTAAAAAAACAAAACAAAACAAACAGCGGCCACCAAAATACAAAGACATCTAAAAACACAGCAAAGCCAAAAAGTCGTAACAACAACAGCAACAACAACAACAAATCATTTACAAACTCTATCGCAAAATAAATATTTTACATTGGACTAAAATTAAAAGGTCAATATGTCACTGTTTGGCTTGATTGTTAGTCAGGAGAGCCTTAGGCAAACTGACCTGCTCCTTTCCAAATTTACTCCATTAATGAAAACACTACTTGTTGGGGCAAATTTTTGGTCACTCACAACCTCCCCTTTTCCTTTGCAGCCCAGTACATGCTCCATTATCTCCTCAACTGACATCAACAAAATGGAACTTAAGCAAATCATAGCTAAATTAAGAGTTGTGGTTGTTGAAGCAATGAATGTTAATTACAACAAAAACTGAAAAGCTGGGGCACCAGGGTGGTTCAGTCGGTTAAGCCTCTGACTCTTGATTTCATTTCGGGTCATGATCTCAGGGTTGTGAGATCGAGCCCCGTGTCGGGCTCCACACCCAAGATTCTCTCTCTCCCTCTCCCCCTGCTCCTCCCCCTGCTTGTGTGCTCTCGTTCTCTCTCAAAAAACCCAAAAACCAAAAAGCAAAAACAACAACAAAAAACCTTCAAAAGCTTCCTGTCTATATGGCAGAATCTTTATCCAGTAAACCCATGTTCCTGTAATTCTTCAGAATGACATTCTGGAAAAAGGGGCACTGACCCTGGTCCAAGCAACTCCGTTCATCGTTGGTGAAGTATACAGCCACATTCTGGAAGGTCACTGAGTCCTGAAAGAATTCCTAAAGTCAGTAATCCAGTAGCTCAGAGCTGGACCAGGGCAATGTATAAGGTTGGGGTGAAAGATGCTCTGGTTCTTTTTTTTTTTTTTTAAGATTTTATTTATTTATTTGACAGAGAGAGACACAGCGAGAGAGGGAACACAAGCAGGGGGAGTGGGAGAGGGAGAAGCAGGCTTCCCACTGAGCTGGGAGCCCGATATGGGGCTTGATCCCAGGACCCTGGGATCATGACCTGAGCTGAAGGCAGACGCTTAACGGCTGAGCCACCCAGGTGCCCCGCTCTGGTTCTTCTTTTGGCAGCTTGAATTCAGTGCTGAATGAAATGAATGAAAACTCACTGACCTAGGAAATTCTCCTGCCTCTTTGTGATTTGTCCTTCTTCTTCTCTTTACCAGATTCTAAAACCAAAGTGGCAAATGGCAAAGGTGATGTTGTTCCCAGAATAGACAAGCAGGAAAATCACACCTAAATAGTTTAATTTAAGGTTCATCTGTTGTTTGAAAAAAAAAAAAACAGAAACAACCCTCTTTGTCTGGGTCACTGCTCTCCAAAATTCAGTCATTTGCAAGAGGTACCTCAAATAAATGAAATTATTGGGCGCCTGGGTGGCTCAGTTGGTTAAGCGACTGCCTTCGGCTCAGGTCGTGATCCTGGAGTCCAGGGATCGAGTCCCGCATCGGGCTCCCTGCTCGGCAGGGAGTCTGCTTCTCCCTCTGACCCTCCTCCCTCTCATGCTCTCTGTCTCTCATTCTCTCTCTCTCAAATAAATAAATAAAATCTTAAATAAATAAATAAATAAATAAATAAATAAATAAATAAATGGAATTATTCATCGCCCCAAATGAATGATTTTGCAGATAATCACCATCATTGAGAGGTAATATTATTGGGGTCACTACCATTGGAGTCCTGTCTTTTCCACTTTGGTGGACCAGAAAAATAGTTTAAAGTTATTTTCCATATGCTTACTCCCCCTGCCCCTGCCCATGCCTCATCCTTTAAAAAATCTCTTCCCATCCTTACTGCACTAGTGAAATTACTCTCCAAGCTCACCACAAATAACCAACCGGTGTTGAATCTAGTGGCCTATTTTCGGTCCTCGTCCTATTTAACGTCTTTGCAACTTTTCAAATAATTGCCCACTGGTATTGACTGAAATATCTCTTGGCTCTCAGGACACCAGCCTTCCTGGACTTCCTTTTCGCAGCTCCTAGGTCCACTTCTCATGCTCCTTGTCTCTTTTTTCTTCTGCCTACTTCTGAAAGGTTTTCTTGTCCCTGGAGTTCTGGCTTCTATTTGTACAATCTTTATCTACATGCTCTTCCTTCTACGTATTTAGAGAATGGTTCACCCCCCCTTTTTTTTAAAGATTTTATTTATTTGACAGAGAGAGAGAAAGCACAAGTAGGCCGAGTAGCAGGCAGAGGGAGAGGGAGAAGCAGGCTCTCCACTGCGCAGGGAGCCGGATGTGGGGCTCAATCCAAGGGCCCAGGGATCATGACCTGCACTGAAGGCAGCCGCTTAACCAACTGAGCCACCCAGGCACCTCAGAATGGTTCACCCTTACACCAAGCTAGAAACCTGGATGCAGTCATGGAGTCCTCTCACTCCCTCGTCTTCCATATCCATTTTGGCCACCAAGTTCTGTCCATTTTATCAGAGAAACCTTTCCTCCCTCTATTGTTTTCCCGTTATTTTCAGGGCCAATGCCTTAGCCTAAATCTTTGCTGATTCTAGCCTGACCTGTCACCATCTCTTTTACACCGGTCTCTCTGCCCCTCAGAACACCCTCCACACTAGTCACAAGATTTGCAGTTACAATAAATACAGCAGATCCTGCCCTTCTTTTAAAGGTATTTTCTCTACCTAAAAAATGAAGTGTAAGCATCACTGCGTGGCTTGCAGGGTCTCTATGATTTATTCTGCAGTCACCTGTCCTCTAGTCCTCCCACAACACTTTCCCTCCCACCCCTGGCCTTTTCTTGAGACTACCTAGGGTGCTCCCTGTTCCTAGAATGCCTTTTCTCACCTTCACCTGGCATTCCTGTTCTTCAAGATTCTGGTTCAAATGTCAACTCACGTTTCTTCCCGGAAGACTTTTCTAGCACCTCAGGCCAGGTGAGTTACCCCTTCTCGAATTGCCCTTTGGCAGTCCATTTGAATGGTAATGACAGCTTAACTTTTCTAGAATGCTTATTAGGTGCTCCAAGTTCTTTACTTTCATCATCTCACATTTCCTCATTATAAGAGATTCACTAGGAAGGCATTAGTATTTTTATCCTGATTTTTCACCTGAAGTTTAGCTAGATTAAGGCAAACTGACCATGATCATAAGTCTATAAACAGTCGAGGCTGTCTGACTTTTCCAATATCCACTGGCTCCCAAATTCCAGCGTGCATCAGAATTACCCATTGGGCTTGTAGAAACACGGACTGCCTGAATCCGCCCCCCCCCCGGCCCCGCAGACTTTCTGATTCAGCAGGTTTAGGAGTGGGGGTCCGGTGATCTGCACTTTCAAACAATTCCCAGGGGATGCCTATGCTGCCGGTTCTGGGACTGCACTTTCACACCTTTGCTCCTGAAAGCGTCTTAGAGAACGCACAGCATCAGCATCCTCTGGGAGCTTCTTAGAAATGAAACCTCTCCGGCTTCACCCTAGCCCTACTGAATCAGACCCTGCATTTTTAACGACTCCAGGTGATTTCGTGTGCACCTTGTTTGTGTGTACCCATCAAACACTTTTGTACCGAGACAGACTCTAAAGGGGACAACACGTAATTTTAAATTTTAATTCACAGAGAGCGTCTCTGGGGCAAGAGTGAGCAGGGAGCACTTCCGTCACCCCAGAGTTACAGAGGCGGGGAGGAGGGGCGGGGAGATGAAATTGGAGACTCCCAGGCCTCGGCGCCGCCCGCTCCGCCTCCAAGTCGCGCCGCGCCCCGCCCCCCTCTCCGAGCTCAGCCCGTTAATTGGCCATCGGAGTTCCCCCCCCCCCGCGCCCCGCCCCGGTTTCCGCTCGGCCCCGCCTCCCCGAGGAGGCGGCTACCGCGCGACACCCACGCGGCGCTCTCC
>NW_028041148.1:0-468 GCF_054177405.1 Leptonychotes weddellii
AGATCCTATGAAGACACTCAGAGCAAATGGTAGTTGTCATCACCAACTACTTCTCCCCCTTTCTAGAAGGTTCTTCCCCCAGTTCCTCACATGGCTATTCTGGCTCACTATGTCGGGACGCCACTGGAACGGCCACTCCCTCGAAACACCATCCCTGTGTGTCTGCCTGGTGTGAACGCACCTTCCCCCCTGGCCCGCGTGCTCCGCCATGCACCCACCTCCTGTGCTCACTGCCCCCCCCTGGGCAGGGGTGTCCTTCACCTGGTTGCTGGCCGCCCCAGAGAGCGGGGCCCAGCTGCCCTGGCTCAGCACGGGGAGGGTGAGGCACGACTAAACTCTTCTTCATGGCTCATGAATGGCGGTGGGATTGGGCTCAACCCTTTGACAACGGTTTGCTGTCTTTTCACAAAGCTGAACATAAACTTCTTTATGAAGTCTCTCCAGAAACTCTACCCACGGATCTATTCC
>NW_028041149.1:0-468 GCF_054177405.1 Leptonychotes weddellii
TGGCTAAAATAAAACAGCACTGACATCCTGTTTTACTGCTCAGACAGGACTACACTGACATTCTGCTTTGCAGCCTTTGCAGAAATGACTTCTGCAAAATGCCCTAAAATAAGACAATTGACCACAAAAGCATTTGTCAACATTATGGGCAAGGGGCAGTTAAGACTTAAGCCTCCGGATGTCAGGAAAAAAAAAAAAAAAAGAACGTTAACACATGGATATTAACCTAATAAGTAGACAGATACATGACCAAAGCACACCCTGAGTCATTGACATGACTCAGCACACCCTGATTGCTTAAGAAAGTTCTGCAAAATAGCGCATAAAAACCCCTAATCTTAGAAACTCTGGGGGCAACCCACTCGGGTCCCCCTCCCTCTCTGGAAGCTTTATACTCTTGCTCAATAAAATTTGTTTTGCTGCCCACCACTCTTCATCTGGTCTACCTCTTCATTCTTCAAAGCAACG
>NW_028041150.1:0-468 GCF_054177405.1 Leptonychotes weddellii
GGTCTCATTGAGCTTCGGGTGTCTCCTGTCTGACAGCGGCAGGAGGTGGTTGGCCCGGCGGTGTCTCCACAAGGCCCAGGGCAGCCCCCGTGCTGGGAATCTGTAGTATCCAGAGTTATTTTCACACTCAGTCAGGACTTGCCCTCCTTCTTGGGCTCGGTTGTTCTTTCCATCTTTTCCCCAGTCTTCTCAGACGAACAGACTCTGGATTAGCAGACGGGGGGCATGCCGGAACCTCGCATTTTAAAGTCGTTGCTCTTACGTCCCCACCTCTGCTTGCCCGCGCTCTGCCCTCCTGATCCCGTGCGGGCTCCAGTCCCAAGTCAAGGAGCTACGGACGCAGCAGAGTCTCCTTCGATTTCTGTTCGGCTGGGAAGGAGCACCTGTGAGTCGAGGATGGCGGTTTGTTGGCAACGGGAATGCCCTTGGTGTGCAGGGCAGGTGCTGTGAGAGCAGGGAGGGAGGGAG
>NW_028041151.1:0-468 GCF_054177405.1 Leptonychotes weddellii
GGGTCTGCTGTACTACTCCTCAGACTCCGATAAGCACCAGGGCTCCGGGGTTCCCAGCAGCTTCTCGGGCTCCAAAGACGCCTCGGCCAATGCAGGGCTTCTGCGCATCTCGGGGCTGCAGGCTGAGGCCGAGGCTGACTATCACTGGGCTGCAGCTCAGGGCGGTGGGAGCAGCTACTGCTCCTCACAGCGTCTCAGACAACGAGAAAGTGAGACAAAAACCCCTGGGCCCACAGGCCTTGTCTCTGAGTCTCTTTTATTGAGAGGCTTCTGTGGTGGCTTCTGTAAGGGAGACTCCTGTGGGGAGACCTGTCCTTGCAGAGGAAGGACAGACACACAGACTATGTTGTGACCTGAGCCAGCACAGGCGTCCCAGGAGAACACCTGGCTGACAGATAGAGCCCACCTGCACATGCCCCAGGATCTGGGGTAAAATAAAATCAAATATATTCAATGACTTTAAGTATA
>NW_028041152.1:0-468 GCF_054177405.1 Leptonychotes weddellii
TCTCTTCTCCATGCAAATATTTTGAGTTCTATTAGGATTTATTAATTTTTATTTTTTTAATTTTATTATATTAATCACATTACAATACAACATTAGTTTTTGATATGGTGATCCATTCTTTTCGTATAACACCCAGTGCTCTATTAGGATTTAAATACCCCTTTGCTCCCTTCACCAGAAAGAATCAAGTGGCATGTAGTTCTATAAAAGCTCATAGAGTCTTGGGTAGAAGGGAAGGCTCTCCATTGGTTGGAATCTTAGCTCCCTCACTCACTAGCTGTGTGCCTTTCTCTGAGCCTCAGCATGCTCATCTCCAAAATGGGGATGACAATGAGATTTTTGTACTGTGGGGCACTGTCGCCTGAGAGCAGAATGATTACTGAAGCACACCTGACATAAAGCACTCAATAAGCCTGACATCCTATTCCTTACCTTTCCTTTCCTCGCATTTTTTTAGCTACTGTCTTT
>NW_028041153.1:0-468 GCF_054177405.1 Leptonychotes weddellii
AGCACACTTCCAACTCACAGTTCGCCCCGATGGGCTTTTATAACAGCCTTCCCAACTGACCCTTTCTCTCCAAAAAGAAGAGCTTACCTCCCCTTTATTCTCGGGACTGGCCTATGGTTTTGCCACAGCTGTTTGTCCGAAATCGCCTTTCCCTTTTATTCCCCACCAATCCCGTTTTTGCTGGTAAAATAACTGGCAGGTTCTATTTTTTCGGTTAAGCAGACAGTGAGTCTCTCTGCCTGTTCCAGCTCCTAGAGGCCCCTCCTCCATGCTCAGCCCCAGCCCCAGCCCCCGCAGGCAGAGTCCCCCTCACACAGCCTCCTTCTGACCTCCTTCTCTGCCTCTTTGGGTTTTAAGACCCCTTGTCATTGCAGGGGGCCGCCTGGAGAATCCAGGATCATCTGTCCAACTCAAGGTCCTTAACATAGCACCTCGGCAGGGTCCCTTTTGCTGCGGGACAGAACATGG
>NW_028041154.1:0-468 GCF_054177405.1 Leptonychotes weddellii
TTTTTTTTTAAAGATTTTATTTATTTATTTGACAGAGAAAGACACAGCGAGAGAGGGAACACAAGCAGGGGGAGTGGCAGAGGGAGAAGCAGACTCCCCGCCCAGCAGGGAGCCCGATGCGGGACTCGATCCCGGGACTCCAGGATCATGACCTGAGCCGAAGGCAGTCGCTTAACCAACTGAGCCACCCAGGCGCCCTCCATCTATGGTATTTTGTAATGGCAGACTGAGCTAAGATATCTTCTTGAAACATTTTTAGTATAGTTGACGCAAAATGCTACTTATGTTTCAGGTATTTCCTTGAAACTCTTGAAACCTAACTCCTAGTAGGTTGTCCCAAAGCCTGACCCTTGTGCCCCATGTCCCCAGCTGTGTGGTTAGAGAGAATTGGCTGGACACACTGGAACCATAAATTTCCTTAAGTCTCCCTTACTGTACTGTCATTATCTGAAACATATGCAGACATGG
>NW_028041155.1:0-468 GCF_054177405.1 Leptonychotes weddellii
TTTTTTTTTTTTTTAAGATTTTATTTATTTATTTGACAGAGAGACATAGCAAGAGCAGGAACACAAGCAGGGGGAGTGGGAGAGGGAGAAGCAGGCTTCCCACCGAGCAGGGAGCCCGATGCGGGGCTCGATCCCAGGACCCTGGGATCATGACCTGAGCCGAAGGCAGATGCTTAACGACTGAGCCACCCAGGTGCCCCAAAAGTTTTTATGGGCAGTTTTCATTTCTGACCCTAAAAGATGCTCCAGGCTTACTTTGTATATTTCCTTCCCCAGCCCTAGAAACAGCCATTTTCCCAAGGATCTCTAGTTTTTTTTTTTTTTTTAAAGATTTTATTTATTTATATGACAGAGAGAGACAGCGAGAACAGGAACACAAGCAGGGGGAGTGGGAGAGGGAGAAGCAGGCTTCCCGCTGAGCAGGGAGCCCGATGTGGGACTCGATCCCAGGACCCTGGGATCATGACC
>NW_028041156.1:0-468 GCF_054177405.1 Leptonychotes weddellii
AAATGGCGAAGATAAAGATGAAGATGGTGGAAAGGGTGGTGAAGATGGAGACAATGATGAAGATGATGATTGTGATGGTAGTGATGATGGTAATGGAGATGATGATGATGGTAGTGGAGATGATGATGATGATGGAGATGATGATGATGATGGAGATGATGATGGTAATGAAGATGATGATGGAGAGATGATGATGGAGATGATGATGGTAATGGAGATGATGATGATGGAGAGATGATGATGGAGATAAAGAAGATGATGGTGATGGAGATGATGGAGATGATGATGAAGGTGAACATGACAAAGATGATGATGAAGATGATGGTGATGATGGAGATGATGATGGAGATGAAGATGATGATGATGGAGATGATGGAGCTGATGATGATGGAGATGATGATGAAGGCGAACATGATGAAGATGATGGTGATGATGATGATGATGGAGATGATGGTGATGATGAAGGTG
>NW_028041157.1:0-468 GCF_054177405.1 Leptonychotes weddellii
TTTTTTTTTAAAGATTTATTTATTTATTTGAGAGAGCGAGAATGAGAGAGAGTACATGAGAGGGGGGAGGGTCAGAGGGAGAAGCAGACCCCCCGCCGAGCAGGGAGCCCGATGCGGGACTCGATCCCGGGACTCCAGGATCATGGCCTGAGCCGAAGGCAGTCGCTTAACCGACTGAGCCACCCAGGTGCCCGGTGTTTATTTATTTTTTTTTAAAGATTTTATTTATTTATTTGAGAGAGAATGAGAGACAGAGAGCAGGAGAGGGAGGAGGGTCAGAGGGAGAAGCAGACTCCCCGCCGAGCAGGGAGCCCGATGCGGGACTCGATCCCGGGACTCCAGGATCATGACCTGAGCGGAAGGCAGTCGCTTAACCGACTGAGCCACCCAGGCGCCCCAGTGACTATTTTATTAAGAGGTTAAACCTACAATATTTTATAGTTAATTCAAAAGCAAATTCCTAAGAAG
>NW_028041158.1:0-9648 GCF_054177405.1 Leptonychotes weddellii
CGACTGTGCCGCGGATCACGGTTTATGGCAACCCCGAGCTGAGAGCCTGCGCCTGGGCTCCACCTCTGCAGCCGGCTTCCCTGCTCCGTTACCTGGGAGCTCTGCCACACTCAGGCACCCCCGGTCTTTCTGTGACCCCGAGGGTCCTGAGACCACACTGTCCCGGAGGGTTCCACCCCCCGCTTAGCCACCAGAGTGACGTCCCTCGGCAGAGCAGACTTTTAAAAGTTCCGATTTTGTGCTCCGTGGTTTTGTCACTTGCCAGAAGCGGCCGACGGAGGCCCCTCCCCCGCTGTCTATCCTCCCGAATATCGCCTCGGATTCACTTCTCCGCTCATCCTACCTTCCAGAAAGTGGTCACTTTTCTGATGAGAGAGTTGTTGCTATTCTTTTCTTGGATCTCCTGTTGAGTTTGTAGGTGTTCAGAATGGTTTGATCCCTATCCAGCTGAATTCCTGAGAGGAGACGAAATCCAGGTCTCCTACTCCTCCGCCATCTTGCTCCACCCCTCTATTCAGGCCCTTTACCAGTTTTTAAATTGGGCTATTCATTCATTCATTTATTTCATGCTGTTGAGTTGCATGGATTCTTTATATATTTTGGATATTAACCCCCTTATCAGATATATGGTTTGCAAATATTAAGTCCCATTTCATAGGTTTTCTTTGACTTTGTTGGTGATTTCTTCTGCTGTGCAGAAGCTTTTTAGTTTTATGTAGTCCCACCTGTTTATTTTTAGTTTTGTTGCTTGTGCTTTAGGTGTCATATCCAAAAAAAAAAAAAAAAATCATTACAAAGTAGCTTTATTCCTATGTTCACATATTCAATTTGTTCAGATATTCTAGTTCTTCCTGATCTAGTCATGGTACATTGTATGTTTCTAAGTATTTCTCCATTTCTTCTAGGTTGTCCAGTTTGTTAGCATATGTTCTTGACCGTAGCCTCTTACCATCCTTTGAATCTCTGTGGTGTCCATTATAATGTCTCCTTTATTTATAATTTTGTTGATTTGGGTCCTTTATCTTTTTTCCATGATTAGTCTATCTAAGAGTTTGTCAATTTTGTTAATCCTTTCAAAGAACCAACTTTTAGTTTGGTTAAATTTTTCTATTGTTTTACTATTCTCTATTTCTGTTCTAATCTTTATCAGACAATCGTAATTAGGAAATTCTTTCTTCTAAATTTAGGCTCAGGTTTTTGTTTTTTTTTTCTGATTCCTTTAGGAGCTATCGGGTACTATATTTAGTACTAGATGAGACTGTGAATTAGCTTCCCTGCCTTGGCAGGGCAGCAGGATAGGACCCAGGACCTAAACAGCTCATTGTTTGGAGACCTGAATCAGTCAGAGCAAGCACTGGGGTGGGGGAAGGGGGATTGTTTTTTCTCTACAGATGGGCAGAATCTATGGACTGTGCTCTACATTCAAGTGCCACTGAATGTAGGGCTGTTGAATGGCCTATGCAGCTTCCTGTGTACTCTGATTAGGTTCTGAAGTCAGACAGGCTGAGGGCGATCTTGAGCAATGACATATTAAATTCCCTGTTTGGTGAACATAGGGGAAAGAAAAAAAAAAAGAGAGGGAAGCAAACCATAAAAGAGACTCTTAACTATAGAGAACAAACAGGGTTGCTGGAGGGGAGGTGGGGGGTGGGGATGGGCTAAATAGGTGATGGGTATTAAGGAGGGCACTTGTTGTGATGAGCACTAGGTGTTATATGTGAGTGATGAATCACTAAATTCTACTCCTGAAACTAATATTACACTGTATGTTAACTAACTAGAATTTAAATAAAAACTTGAAACAAAAAAAAAATGAAAAAAGAAATTCCTGTTTGGGTGCAATGGTGAAAGCAGCTCTAAAACTAGTAAAGCTCTTTGTTATCTTAACTCAAGCCAATACACACTCCAAGTTTCTTGATGGAACAGGGTCACTGGCTTAGCTCTGTAAATTATCAGTTTTTCTTGTCTCCCTCTTGGCTTTAGTGCAGCTGAGCTGCACAGCTTCTAGTTGTCACCAGCCCTTCAGGTCCCATGGGGCTGAAATACATTCTCTACAGTGATTGAAGACTATGTAGCAGCAAACTTGCAAGGGAAGGACAGGGAGGGGCACACTCCACAGTGGTGGGGCTATGATCAGCTCCTTGCCTGGGCATGGGAATAACTCCTCCTTTGAGGATTGGAATCAGGCAAATGTCTACCCAACAAAGTTTCCTGATTAGAGTGTGCCTCTGCCTTGGTTCTAGAGATGTTAAAGCCACTGGTTCAGATTACTACTTGGGCACTGAGGATATGAACTCTGTTGGCCAAGACCTGTGTGCTGCTTGTTGCAAGCTTCTCTGCTACTCCATCCGTGGTCAGATACCTAGTGGTTGAACCCTACAGATTCCCCTATAATCTCTGTGGCATAAGATCAGAATAGGTGCTTCTGCAAAGTGACCCACAATGGTGGGCAGGGCTTGTTGCCTCCACTGGGCTCTCTTTCTCCACTGGAAGAACCAGAGGCTCAGGGGAGACCTTTTTATGTGGTGTTGTGCTGGCCTCAGGAAGGGGCGATGTGGTCAGTGTGAAGCCACTTCTCTTCCCCTTCTAATGTAGTCTGTCTTGTCTCTGTGGTCCAGGGGCTGCTTCAGCCTCATCCTCATGTTCTAGGATTCTCTCAGTGCTGTCTTGCTTTTGAATAGTTGTTAGTTGTTCTTGTAATAGGGAATGAAGTAAAAAATGACCTGTGTTGCCACCCTGGTGATGTCACTCCTCATTTTTTAAACTGAAAATGTAATTCCTTATCAAATTATATAAACACCATAACATCATTCAGTAATTAAAACCCTTCAAATCTGCAAATTTTAGAACTAAAAGGAAACTTGTAAATCTTGTCAAAACTGCTCATTTGAGGGTGAAAACAATATAAACACTTTTATAGCACTAAATATTCTGCTGTCAGTTTTTATACATATTAACTCATTTATTTCTTGTAATTTGATGAGGTAGAATTATCCCCATTTCACAGGTAGAAACTTAGGTGTGGAGAAGGTCATTTATCTTACATGGTCAAAGAGCTACAATGTGGCAGAACCAGAATGCAAACTCAGTCTGGCTCTGGCGGTCATGTTCTTTTTTTTTTTTTTTTAATTTTTTTATTGTTATGTTAATCCCCATATATTACATCATTAGTTTTAGATGTAGTGTTCCATGATTCATTGTTTGTGCATAACACCCAGTGCTCCATGCAGAATGTGCCCTCCTCAATACCCATCACCAGGCTAACCCATCCTCCCACCCCCCTCCCCTCTAGAACCCTCAGTTTGTTTTTCAGAGTCCATCGTCTCTCAGGGTTCATCTACCCCTCTGATTTCCCCCCCTTCATTCTTCCCCTCCTGCTACTTCTTTTTTTTTTTTTTCTTAACATATATTGCATTATTTGTTTCAGAGGACTAGCACTATTCTGTCTTGCCCCAGAGGAAATAAAAATACAGATATGAAGTGACTTGCCAAGGTCACACAACTAGTTGGTGGCAGCAAGAGCAAAATTTAAATAAACACACAGGTTCATAGTGGTTCTTTTTCTCTTAGGTAAATTCTTAACATATTTGATTCTTACTCTAATAAGAATCTTACATACGCACACTGCACTGGAATAGTCCCTTGTAATTAAATCATATTCTTTCAACTTACATTAAAATCCTTTCATGTTTCTACTTTTAGTTAAAGCTCTCCCTGGGTAGCTCTGCCAGTCTTTCTGGCTTTTGGTAGCAACTCTCTTATTTCTGTTTTACAAAGGACAGGAAAGAATGAAGAGGTAAAATTTCTGTGTACTGTCTGAACCTCCCTGGTTGTTTTTCCAGTCAGAAGGGGGCTTCCTTTCACTGAATTTCCTAAATTAGAGAGAAAGTGGTCTGGTTCCCGGTTGGAGCTGGCCTTTGACACTACTTATAAGTAATTTGCATAAATGGCATCTTTAGTACCCAGCTATTTTGCAGCTTCTGTTATACAAACTATGTTTTCAGAGACCTAATATTCCTTCAGAACTGTGATTTTAAGGAAGCCTTCACCTTTATTTTGCTTATTAAATTAATACATGTTCAATGTAAAGGAGTTCATGGAAAATATAAAACACAAAGTAAAAACTCTACTACTAACTTTAACATTTTGGTCTATTTCCTCCAGAATGTTTTGTTGTACACATTTTAAAACAGGATTGGAATCATTTTATATATATATATACACATTTAAAGATTAAGCTTGTGTCATTTCTACCTTAACATGATATTGTGAAAATTTTCCATGTTATTAAATATTCATCAAAACCAACATTTTAAATTGTCACCTGGTGTTTCATTACTGGATTGGCCATAATTGATATAACTATTCTAATTTTCAGCGTTAAGTTTGTTTTCAAATTTTGCTATTACAAAAAAATGTTGAGACACCTTCTATATAGTTTGGCTTGAGTTTGTTTAGATATATAACTTTATGAGTATAAATAAGTACATAGTATATAAATACAAATATATATTTAATAACCTCCATATTTCTGCATATATTGTTTTATGAACATACACAAACACAGATGATAGACCATAACATATGCTATGTTCCAGAGGAACGGTGCAGACATGTACCACACTTGTTGAGGAGAGAGTATACTGAGGACTGTGGAGGCCAGAATAGGCCTAATCAAGTACATGGGACTTAAACTCAGCACTGAGGAATGAGAAGTTCCCAAGAGAGTAAAGGAGTTTGGAGGACGTTCCTTAAAAGAAGTTCAGCCAAGTTGTTTTGGAGTCCCCTGTTTTTGTTGTTGTTTTCTCAGCAAAAATCTGAATTTGTAATGGATCCAGCATGTTCTAAAGAGAAGAATAGGGTAGTTTGGAATAGAGGGTTAACTTAGATGAATAAGTGGCAGAATTTTGGAGATAGTGGGTTGTATTTGGAAGTGTTGTTAAGTTTTGACTGGTTAAATATCTTGACCTTTGACATTTGGGAGCCATTGGAATTTTTTCTGTGGGAGAATGACCTACACACATTATTTTTGTGAAAGTAGATGACATTGCAAGCAGTAGTGGGATGGATTGAGTGAGTAAAAATATGAGGTGGTGAAGCCAAATGAGCTTGTGCAGCACTGTTCTGGGTGAAGTGTGATGAAGGTGTAAGGGTGGTGTGGAAACATTCCTAGGGGAGGGTTGGGTACCTGATTGCACACTGGGATTTGGGTATGGGAAGAGTTAGGGGTTACATAAATAATCACATAACTGGCAGAAATAGGACAGTCCAGAAGGAAAGTTGGTTTTGAAGAAAATGAATAATCTGTTTTATGTGGGCAAAGGGAAGTATCAGGTGAGAAGTACATCACCTTATTTTAACTTGCTAATAAATCACAATCTGGGAGAGACCGAGATGTAAGAGGGGGAAGATACATCATTATTACAGGGTTTCAGGTATCTCTGTTCCTTCTTCCCCTTTAAATCCTGAAATAGTAGAGAGGCTGTTCAGAATTTCAGAGAAGCATGAATTCTCTCAGGCCATTATTTAGTATCCACAGCAGTGTTTTTCCATTTGGAGCAAAACATTTCCTTCTTTCTGTGTCTTTCCTTTTCTTTCTTCTTTTTAAAAATTGGTACTGGCCGGGCGCCTGGGTGGCTCAGTTGGTTAAGCGGCTGCCTTCAGCTCAGGTCGTGATCCTGGAATCCCAGGATCGAGTCCCACATCGGGCTCCCCACTCAGTGGGGAGTCTGCTTCTCCCTCTGACCCTCTCCCCTCTCATGCTCTCTCTCACTCTCTCTCTCAAATAAATAAATAAAATCTTAAAAAAAAAAATTGGTACTGGTCAACATAATACTGGTTAGCTAATACCTAAAATATCTTACTGAGAATTCTGCATTCTACATCTTAATATTGGAAGCAGAATGTACTTTAGAGGAGAGTGCATTCCACTCTAATTTTGAGGTTCTAAGGGTTAACAATATTTGAAAGTCAATACCCTTAGAATAAGGGTTCAGGCCATTTCAGTTTCTTACACAGGCTTTCTCCTTGTCTGTGTTGGCAATATTGGTTGAGAAATTCTGGTAGTTCTATGTCAATAAAACAGCTATTTATAGTTTTGGAGGAGAAACTCTAAAGAACTTGCATCAAACTAAATAAGTTACTTATAAAGGGTGATGATGCCTTTTGGAGGTGCTGTGTAATGTTAGAGACTTTGGCCAAGACCACTGAACGTTCACTTTGGATTTGGAGAGTTTCTTGAGTTACTCCTGCTTGTGGATGGATGGATGGAGCTGGTTTAAAATGAAACCCATGCATCTGGTCTCATTGTTGATTATGGAGTCATATCTAAAGATAAAATATTTTGGTTTTATTTACTAGAATAAAATATCAAGTCATAGAAATGTGGATTCACTTTAATTGCCTTCATCCTCAATCACAACATTCTTAATATGACAAGAAAATGACAAAGTAGAAGTAACATTTTAATTTCAAATTTCAGGTTAGCACTATAGAAAGTTGTAGTGGAAATTTCTATTTCCATGTCCTGGAAACATGTAGCAAGGGCAAACCCACAAAACTTGGAGCAATGTTTTAGTTTAAATATTTTCCAACTTAAAAATTGCAAGATTAAAGAGCAGATTGCAATTTTTTTGCAGTCATGGTTTATTGAGGTATAATTTGTGTATGATAAGAGTCATCCTTCTTAAATGGTTAGGTTAATGAGTTTTGATAAATGTATGTAGTACTTAACCACTGCCATAATCAAGATACCAAACATTTCCATCATCCCAAAATTTCCCTTGTACCTCTTGGCAGTCAATCTACTCTCTAATATCCAGTCCTAGGCAACCAGTGATCTGCTTTCTGTTCATAGTTTTGCCTTTTCCAGAATGGCATATAAATAGAATCCTATTCTATGTACATTTTTGAACTTAGTTCTTTCACTTAGTTCCATCAGTAATTTTTATATCCATGTTGTTGACTGTATTAGTAGTTTGCTCCTATTGCTGAGTAAAATTCAATTGTATGAATGTATCACAGTTTATTTACCAGTTGATGGATTTTGCCCCCCACTCCCGTTTTGGTGATTATGCAGAAAGCTGCTATAATATTTGCATGCAAGTGTGTATAAGTGCATATGTTTTTGTTTCTCTTGGGTAAATACCAGGAGTGTGATTGCTGGGTTTTATGGTAACTACATGTTAAACTTTATAAGAAACTGATAAACTGTTTTCTTTTTTTTTTTTTAAAGATTTTATTTATTTGTTTGAGAGAGAGAATGAGAGAGAGAGAGCACATGAGAGGGGGGAGGGTCAGAGGGAGAAGCAGACCCCCCGCTGAGCAGGGAGCCCGATGTGGGACTCGATCCCGGGACTCCAGGATCATGACCTGAGCCGAAGGCAGTCGCTTAACCAACTGAGCCACCCAGGCGCCCAAAACTGACAAACTGTTTTCAAAAGTGGTCACACCATTTTGCACTCCTATCAGCAGCTTATGAGACTTCAGTCACTCCTCATGCTCATTAGCATTTAGTATTTTAAGCATATTATAAATGTAATTAATGTTTTAGAACTTTTTCAAATATAGTAAATACCCTTATAGGTTCTGCCCAGGTGCAAAGAGTTATTGTGGCATTCCAAATCTTCTCCAGTTCAATATTCATTATAGTTTGAAGGAGAGGTTATGGTTATGCAAATGATAATTTGCTTCTGCTTAGAGCTAAGACATTACTGTTCCCATCAGAGATTTCTTCCTTTTATTAAACCAGTATTTATTGATTGCCCATTATGTGGCAAATGCAAGTAACACATGATTCGTATCTTCCAGGAATTCAGGTTCCTATTGGGGGTGGGGGAGCAATAAACAGAAAATTGCAATATAGTGTGGTATATACTAAATCTCAAAGGAAGAATGGCTAATCAGTTTATCATAGAAACCTTTGGCTTTTGATAATATTTCTCATATCTAAGAGTAGAATGAACTCTGGAATGGCAGGTAATTGCTCAAGTTCATGTATTTGCGAGAGGTTTTTTTCTCCTGACGTCAAATATGTAGTGTCCTTTTCTTATTTTTTTTTTTTAAGATTTTATTTATTTATTTGAGAGAGAGAATGAGATAGAGCATGAGAGGGGGGAGGGTCAGAGGGAGAAGCAGACTCCCTGCTGAGCAGGGAGCCTGATGTGGGACTCCATCCCAGGACTCCAGGATCATGACCTGAGCCGAAGGCAGTCGCTTAACCAACTGAGCCACCCGGGCGCCCTGTAGTGTCCTTTTCATACCAATTCTCCTATTGTTTGACACCACTGAGTGTCTAACAATTCAGTTCAATTCTGACACTAACTCCTGGGGTTGGTGTCAGGCCCCACAGATGAAGAGCTCAGTATCGTAAGACTGTCTCCACTTCAGTTGCCAGCCACAAATGGGGTACTCAGAATACCCACATTTCTGCCGTGTTGGCTATAAATTTGGGGATTCCCGTGAACACCAGCTTCAGTAATTTGCTAGAACTCATAGAACTCAGGAAAACACTCAGGGAAATACTCATTATTACTGGTTTATTAAAAAGGTATAACTCAAGAAGGGCCGGAGGAGATGCATTGGGCAAGGTGTGTGTTGGGGGATATGTGGGCCTTCCATGCCCTCTCTGGGCATACCACCCTCCCAGCATCTTGATGCATTCCCCAACCCAGAAGTTCTCTGACTCTTTTTGTTTAGTAGTATTTATAGAGGATTCATTGTGTTGGCATGGTAGATTACATCATTGGTGATTGAACTTAACCTCTAGCCCGTCTCCCCTCTCCAGAGATCAGTAGGGAGAGGCTGAAATTTCCAGTCCTCTAATCACATGGTTGGTTCTTCTGGCAACCTGCCACCATCCTGAAGAAATCTAGGGGTCCTCGCTATCAGTAAACTCAAGTATTGTTGAAGGGCCTCATTACCAAAAATGAAAGACACTCCTATCACTCAGGAAATTCCTAAAACAGGAGCTCTCTGCTATGAACTAGGAAAAAAGCCCCAAAATACTTTTTTTACACTGCAGTGGTCCAGCTTATTTGATCCAAGGTTTCTGGGCATTTGACCAGAGCCCATTTCACCATGAAACGGTGTGTCTATTATAAATGAGTGCATTTCTAGTTTGATTACCAATTCTGATAAAATTTATAAATGACTTGCATGTGCATTCTCTCATCTGACTATGGCACAGATCATTCTCTCTAGGCTTCTGTGTGCCCATAGATCTTTGTTATAGTTCAAACTTCAATTATATGTAACTATTGTATTAGTATAGTTATAGAACATACCACTGTTCATATGTTTTTATATGAAAATCTCTATGTTTGAACTCCTTTTGGTTGACAACTGAATCATATTTATATATTTTTTCACACTTATATTTTTATTCTCCACATTTAGTAAAGTCTCCACCTTAAAAAAATGTTAAATTTAAAGGCAGTTGCACAAATTGCCCAATTTCTAAAGGAAAACTGATGACATATATTATCAAGGATTAAAATAATTTAAATGAAGAGGGTACATACCTCAATATCATAAAAGCCATCTATGAAAAACCCACAGCGAATATCATTCTCAATGAGGAACAACTGAGAGCTTTCCCCCTAAGGTCAGGAACATGGCAGGGATGTCCACTATTACCACTGCTATTCA
>NW_028041159.1:0-468 GCF_054177405.1 Leptonychotes weddellii
TAAAAAATGGGCAAAAGACTCAAAATGGCATTTTTTCCAGTACCAGTGGCCAGCAGGTATGTGAAAAGGTGCTCGATTATCACTAATCATTACGGAAATGCAAATCCAGATCACAGTATGATATCATGTCACCCTGTTAGGATGGCTATGATCAAAAGACAAGAGCTAGCAAGTGTTGGCAAGGATGTGGAGAAGAGTAAATCCTAGTAGATGGGAATGTAAAATGCTATAGCCATTATGGATAGCAGTATTGAGGTTCCTTTAAAAATTTAAAAATAGAACTATCATATGATCCAGGAATCTTTCTTTTGGGTACATGCCCAAAGGAAATAAAATGAATACCTCAAATATATACTGGTATCCCAAACTTCATTAGAGATTTACTCATAATAACCAAGCTATGGAGACAATGTGTCTGTTAATGGATAAATGGATTAAGAAATTATGGTATATAGATAATGGAAAATT
>NW_028041160.1:0-468 GCF_054177405.1 Leptonychotes weddellii
GAACCAGACATGATCACCATCTTCATCGGCACCTGGAACATGGGTAGGTTCCCCCGCACACTCCCTCCCACCACCTCCTCTTGGGTTCTGCTTTGCTGCCTCAGACATCTGCAAATGGATGGGGGGACATCTCTCTTCCTCCCACCCCCCACCCCCTAGCCTGTCTGCACAGCCTCCTTTCTAGGGAATTCTATACTTTTGCTGAGACAATGGATAGAGAAATGAGCTCTGGGGTTCTCATACCCCAGTAGCAGCTGGGCTGGGTTACCTTGCATGTCTAAACTGGAAAGTTGTAGATATAGTCTGGATAGATAGGTGAAGAGGCTTTTGTGCACCTGCCAGCCTTAGGCAGCTCTCCAAGGGGGCCTCAGGCCTGGAAGAAAGAACTCCCTCCCTGGATGGGGTTGCCAGATTTATTGAGAGAGAAAGAGAGTGAGATGATGCCCAGTTACATTTGAATTTCATGTA
>NW_028041161.1:0-468 GCF_054177405.1 Leptonychotes weddellii
ATTTTCGCTTCTGATTTGGCCAGTGATTACAGTAATTCCACTAGACTCCAGCACTCTCCAAGAAGCAACATATGAAGGGTTTCCTGCTTATCGGCTACTAGATGCTCAGAGATGTGTGTGTGTGTGTGTTTGTGTGTGTGTGTGTTTAATGTGGGGATGGTGGGAGGGCTTGTCTTTGTGCTACCTCCCAGGGAGACAGCATCCCCCTCATTTTCTCCTTTATTGTTTGAATTCTGTTAGGAACCACAGGACGATGGGAGCACTCTTCCCAAATTGGAATGGCATTTGTCCTCCCCAAATCTGTCTTTTTATCTCTATCTCACAGGTTCCCCCATTGTTCAAAGATGAAGACTCTTTATAACATCAAAACATTTCTCAGCTGCTCACTGCTTTGATGGGAACTGAGAAGATACATAATGATTTGAGGTTACTATATATTTGGTAACACCGTCACATGAATTTTCCACT
>NW_028041162.1:0-468 GCF_054177405.1 Leptonychotes weddellii
CTCGCCGCTGTCTTGTAGCTGCATGTCGTAGTCGCTACGCCATCCTATGCCAAATACGCCTCTTTGAGTGCTTCTTGAGTTGTAGTAGCGGGTAAGGCCTAGTGTATATTCGCCCTTTGGCTTTTCAATGTCTGTGGCGCTTTCAAATTTATTGCCTGTTATGATGTTAATGGGGTTGCCAACACCCTGCCTTACGCTACTGGTTTTTACTGTAGTCTCTGCAGGGGGGCTTTTGCACATGGGATTACCATTGCCATCAGTTAGATTACAAGTGGCTATCGCTGTATTGTCACTGGCTTCTGGATTTGATGTGGTGGTTGTGGCAGCCCTCACAGGCATGACTAAGAAAATCAGTAGGCTAACTGCAAGGGGGTGTAAACGCATAAACACTTCTCAATAATGGTTTGGTGTTACTCAATCCATTATAGACATTTGTTTATGCTGTGTCACTGAGTTTGTGTTTGCTTC
>NW_028041163.1:0-468 GCF_054177405.1 Leptonychotes weddellii
GACGATGGACTCTGAAAAACAAACTGAGGGTTCTAGAGGGGAGGGTGGTGGGAGGATGGGTTGGCCTGGTGGTGGGTATTGAGGAGGGCACGTTCTGCATGGAGCACTGGGTGTTATGCACAAACAATGAATCATGGAACACTTCATCTAGAACTAATGATGTAATGTATGGGGATTAACATAAGAATAAAAAAAAAAAAAGAATTTTGACATGAAAGCATTAAGTACATATGCTATGTGCCAGGCACCATACTAGGTGCTGGGGATAAGGAAGTAAATAAAAAGGGTCCTTGCTTTCATTGGGCTTGTGTCTAGTAAGGGAAAAAGTTATTCTACAAATAATTTCATAAACTATTTGATGTAGTCCATATATACTCTAAATAAAATCTTCCAGCTTTATGAAGAATAATAAAAACTCTACCAAATATAGTGTAGTTTTCTTTTTAATAAATGTATAGTAGCATTACA
>NW_028041164.1:0-468 GCF_054177405.1 Leptonychotes weddellii
ACATATGCGGGAAAAATCATCAGGCAAGTAAACAAGAAAAATATGTAGAAATACATATGACTTGGCCACACTACTCTTATTCTACAAATTTGCTAGGTTTTGTTTGTGTAATCATCATTTATAGGTTCGCATTACAATGAGGGGATTATAATGCATTTTGATCATTTCATTTCACACTATACCAGGGTTTGCATGCTTGCGTGCTACAGAATAGTGACTTGGTGCAGGAACACTGTTTTCATATTTCTGTGAAGTACAAAAGAAAAGGAAATCCTTCTGAAAATACAATGAACAGAAAAGAGAGGGTGTTTTTTCTCTAACATGTTAATGAAATGGGAATCTGCAGTTTGGTTAGTTCAGTGATGTGAAAAATAGAAAATCTGTACTATCTGACCTCATAGGTCTTCTTTACATAGAAGAACCTCATGCAAAAGGCGTATCTGACATTGGAAGCATGTGCTGGTGGAG
>NW_028041165.1:0-468 GCF_054177405.1 Leptonychotes weddellii
CAAGTGATAGAGCCATAGAGCACAAAATCAGAACTTCTAGATGTCTGCTCCACTGAGGGATGTCACTCCAGTGGCTAAGCGGGGGGTGGAACCATCCGGGACAGTGTGGTCTCAGGACCCTTGGGGTCACAGAAAGACCGGGGGTGGCTGAGTGCGGCAGAGCTCCCAGGTATCGGAGCGGGGAAGCCGGCTGCACAGATGGAGCCAAGGAGCGGTTCTCAGCTCGGGGTTGCCCTAAACCATGATCTGTGGCACAGTCGGGCCACTGCTCTTCCAGCAGGGACGTGACAAGCGCAGATCCAGCAGATCTGGGGAAACTCCCCTTGCTCCCCCGGGAGGAGCGGCGCCGGAGCACACTGCAGGGATCTGCTGGGTTTGGAGACTCCACACTGGGTCGGGTGCCAGAGATAGAAACGCTCAGTCACAGGCCGGGTGAGCACGGAGTGCGGCCGGAGACCGGGGAGACGG
>NW_028041166.1:0-468 GCF_054177405.1 Leptonychotes weddellii
AGCAGGGAGCCCGATGTGGGGCTCCATCCCAGGACCCCGGGACCATGACCTGAGCCGAAGGCAGACGCTTAATGACTGAGCCACCCAGGCGCCCCTGGTTGATTGATTTTTGGTTTTATTATTGCAAAGAGAAACCACAATCTGTTAGCCATCACTCCTCAATCTCCCCACTCACCCCAGCCCTAGACAACCTCTAATCTCTACTCTCTGGATATAGATATGTCTCTTCTGGACATTTCATATAAATGAAATCATAGAATATGTGGTCTTTTGTGACTGAATTCTTTCATCTAGCATGTTTTCAAGGTTTATTCATGTTGTAGCATGTGTCCAGACTTCATTCCTTTTTTATGGCTGGATAACATTCTATTGTAAAGATATCCCATGTTCTGTTCATCCATTCATCAACTGATGGCCATTTGGATTGTTTCTACTTTTTGGCTACTAGATATTTGTGTACAAGTTGTT
>NW_028041167.1:0-468 GCF_054177405.1 Leptonychotes weddellii
GATGCGGGACTCGATCCCGGGACTCCAGGATCATGACCTGAGCCGAAGGCAGTCGCTCAACCGACTGAGCCACCCAGGCGCCCAAAACTTGAAATTTTTTAATGCAAGCTTTTAGTAGTCAGCTTTAATTCTGACAGTATACAGGCATTTTCCTTTCCCCCTACCGCCGGCTGTTGGATTGATCCTGCGGTCACTGTACTACGCTACCGTATAGTTTGGTACTGCTGGTAGTTTCAGAGTTGTTCCTTGGCAATTAACCTTGCCATCTCCAATAATAACTAGGTGAAGACTAGGTTGTAGACTAGGTGAAGACTTCTCTCCTCATTAGTGACTGGCCTTGGAGATTTACGTGATGATCGTGAGTTGGATTGAAGGAATCCCAGAAACGGAAGCATTGTGCACTGCTTGAAACGTCCTTTCTAAATATTTTCAGAAGCATACTAAAGATTGCTGCCAACGCATATATCT
>NW_028041168.1:0-468 GCF_054177405.1 Leptonychotes weddellii
CTAGGCAGTTGTATAGGTAGACTATTACGAAGGATTCCTTCTCTCCAAAGAAAGTATTTCTACTTAATGAACTTTACATTCCAGTTCCACTTAGAAATATTGTGCTTAATCTAACATGAAGCATATTTGAATCTAATGAATATGTATTCTGGATGATGGTGATTTTCCCTCCATTTGTACTGTTTCTAGGAGAAAATAATACCAGATTTTTTTCTGCTTTTATTTTTCATGAAACATTAGGATAAACATTTCTGAAGGTTTCTCTTGATTTAGATGTATCTTACTATTTTTGCTTGATTTAAAATGTATTAGGGATCCTGTGTGGAAGCTTTTACAAGTACCACGGAGAGTATGTATTCTGTGATGATACCATGTATATAGAGACACCATGGAACCAGAATCACGGAATTAAGTCTTCATGGTAAAAAGGGGCATGTTTCCAGGGTGACTTCAGTGATTCTGGGACAT
>NW_028041169.1:0-9648 GCF_054177405.1 Leptonychotes weddellii
TGTTTTTTGGGTGTTGAGTTTGAGAAGTTCTTTATAGATCTTGGAAATCAGCACTTTGTCTGTAGTGTCATTTGCAAATATCTTCTCCCATTCTGTGGGTTGTCTTTTTATCTTGATGAAGTCCCAAAAGTTCATTTTTGCTTTTGTTTCATTAACCTTTGGAGATGTATCTTGAAAGAAGTTGCTGTGGCTCATGTTGAAGATGTTACTGCCTATGTTCTCCTCTACTATATCACTCTTAAAGGGTCTATCCAACAAGAAGGTCTAACAGCTGTAAATCTCTATGCCCCGAACATGGGAGGAGCCATCTACGTAAGCCAACTCTTAACCAAAATAAAGAGTCATATTGATAATAATATGTTAATTGTAGGAGACCTCAATACTCCACTCTCAGCAATAGACAGATCATCTAAGCAGAAAATCAACAAAAAAAAAACAAGAGCTTTAAATGACACACAGACCAAATGAACCTCATAGATATATACAGAACATTCCACCCTAAAACAACAGAATACTCATTCTTCTCGAGTGCACACGGAACTTTCTCCAGAATAGACCACATACTGGGTCACAAATCAGGTCTCAACCGATACCAAAAGACTGAGATCATTCCCTGCATATTCTCAGACCATGATGCTTTAAAACTGGAAATCAATCACAAGAAAAAATTTGGCAGAAATTCAAACACTTGGAAGTGAAAGACCACTCTGCTCAAGCATGTTTGCATCAACCAAGAAATCAAAGAAGAGTACTTACTTTGACCACTGAGCTAAGACTGAATAATATTGTATAAGAATAGAATATATTATACAATGGCTATATGCTCAAACAACTCAGATATAATACAACTATAAAAAAGAGGAAGACAATGGACAAAGCCTATGAAAAAGAATTATAATAAACATGTTGTGATTCCCATATAGTTGTGACCATGAATAAAATGATATAACTCTAAATTAAATTCTAATGAAAAGAGATGAAAGAAGAGATTAGCTAATACCTGAGTTGTTCATAGTAAAGAACCAATATTCTATAATCAAAAATAAGAGCAACTTAACAGTATTTTATAAAGACACTGATAAAAAGATATTAGCTAAAATCAAACATTCTTAATACTCAAAATATACTCCACTCATATTAAAATAAACAATCAATGGGGTGCCTGGGTAGCTCAGTCAGTTAAGTGTCTAAGATCTTGATCTCAGCTCAGGTCTTGATCTCAGGGTCATGAGCTCAAGCTCTACATTGGGCTCCACACTGGGTGTAGAGCCTACTTAAAAATAAATAATAAATAAATAAATAAATAAATAAATAAATAAAAATAAACAAACAATGGAAGAATAAACCATAATCTATTAAATGGTTACACATAGTAAGTGGTAGGAAATAAGCTAAGGGGGAAGAAATAAAAGGTGATCTTTTTAAGTACATCTTGTTTTCTGTATTTGATTTTAGAATCATGTAAATATTTCATCTAGCTATAAACAAAAAATAATATTTAAATCCATAGAAATAAACTTTTTTAAAAAAGAAACTGTATTTTTACACCCAATTGGTGCCCTCACCATACAGTAAAATACATTAAAACATTAAACAAAGTGAGATTAAAACACAGTAATATGATTGAACATCCCTAGTGAGATATAACCTAAGTAAAAATATAACTGCAAGACAAATCTTAAATTGTATTCAGCAATCATACTGTGAGCAATAATGTTAGTATTGTTATTCTGAGACTGGTGTGTGGATACTGTGGTAAGAACAAATGAGGGATATTTAATTCTGTCATCCTCTGTGTCCTTGAGAACTGAGATTGTTGGCATGGGAGAAATAAAGATGTAAGATAACAAGATGTGGTAAAAATTCTGTAGACCAGTTTTGTCAGTGGTAAAGGCCAAGAAACAGTGGCAAACCCAATAACAGTGAACCTCTTTAGGGCCCAAACTGTGGTCTTGTAATACCTTTTCCCATTCAAAGGAACAAGGACCACGTGAAGAATATGTAATTCCATATCAGAGGCAGGAAGTGTACAAGATGACCCTTAAACAACTTGTCCTGACAAATAGAACAAAAACAATCAGAGACAACTAGTGGTGTGGCAAAAAGAAAACAAAGGTAGCTATTGGTGTGGCAAAAAGTAGTGTCACAATTCAAGAGTCAATTTGAAGAATGTCTCCCTGGCAAAAATAGACAAAAAGAAATTGAACATCAATATGGATGGTAATTTCAATGGATTGAAACATGAAATATTTTCAAATTCATCCACTGATAATACAGGCATACCTCATTTTATTGTTATTTTCAAATTCATCCATGGATAATACAGCCATACCTCATTTTATTGTGTATTGCTTTATTGCCCTCTACAGGTATTGTATTTTTTTAAACAAATTTAAGCTTTGTGACAATCCCATATTGAGCAAATTTATGGGTGCCATTTTTCCAATAGCATTTGCTCACTTTATGTCTCTGTGTCACATTTCAGTAATTCTTGCAATATTTCAGACTTTTCCATTAGTATTATATTTGCTATGGTGATCCGTGCTAAGTGATCTTTCATGTTACTATTGTAATTGTTTTGGTGCACCATGAACTACACCCATATCATGGTGAACTTAATTGGTAAATATGTGTATTCTGACTGTTCCACCAACCAGCCGTTCCCCTCTCTCTCTTCCTCTACTTGGGCCTTCCTGTTCCCTGAGACACAACAATATCAAAATTAGGCCAATTAATAACCCTACCATGGCATCTAAGTATTCAAGTAAAAGGAAGAGTCACTTGTCTCTCACTTTAAATCAAAAGCTAGCAATTATTAAGCTTAGTGAGAAAAGCATTTTGAAAGCTGGGATAAGCAAAAGCTGGGCCTCTTGCACCAAACAGCCAAGTTTTAAATGCAAAGGAAAAGTTCTTGAAAGAAATTAGAAGTACTACACCAGTGAACACACAAATGATAGGAAAGGGAAATAGCCTTATTGTGGACATGGAAAAAGATTTAGTGGTCCAGATAGAAGATCAAATGAGCCACAGCATTCCCTTAAGCTAAAGCCTACTCCAGAGAAAGGCCTTAACTCTCTTCAATTCTATGAAGGCTGAGAGAGGTGAGGAAGCTGCAGAAGAAAAGTTTGAAACTAGCAGAGGTTGGTTCATGAGGTTTACAGGAAGAAGCCATCTCCATAATATAAAAGCGCCAGGTGAAGTAGCAAATGCTGATGTAGAAGATGCAGCAAGTTCTCCAGAAGATCTAGCTAAGACAATTAATGAAGGTTGCTACACTAAACAACAGAGTTTTAATCTAGATGAAACAGCTGTATACTGGAAGAAGATGCCACCTAGGACTTTCATAGCTAAAGAGGAGAAATTAGTGCCTGACTTCAAAGCTTCAAAGGACAGGCTGACTCTCTTGAAGGGGTTACTGCAGCTGGTGACTTTAAATTGAATCCAATGCTCATTTCCATTTCAAAAATCCTAGGGCCCTTAAGAATGAGGCTAAATCTACTCTGCCTATATTCTATGAATGGAACAACAAAACCTGGATGATAGTACATCTGTTTACAACATGGTTTACAGAATATTTTAAGTCCACTATTGAGACCTACTGCTCAGAAAAAAAGTTTTTTTTCAAAATATTACTGCTCTTGCACAATGTATCTGGTCACCTAAGAGCTCTGATGTAGATGGACAATGAAATTAATGCTGTTTTCGTGCCTGCTAACACAACATCCATTCTGCAGCCCATGGATCAAGAAGTTATTTCGACTTTCAAGTCTTATTATTTAAGAAACACATTTTGTAAACATATAGCTGCCATAGAGAGTGATTCCTCTGATGGATCTGAGCAAAGTAAATTGAAAACCTTCTGGAAAGGATTCAACATTCTAGATTCTATTAAGAACACTTGTGATTCATGGGAAGAAGTCAAAATATTAACATTCACAAGAGTTTGGAAGAAGTTGACTCCAACTCTCATGGATGACTTTGAGAGATTCAAGACTTCAGTGGAGGACACAACTGTGGATGAGGTAGAAATAACAAGAGAACTAGAATTAGAAGTAGAGCCTGAAGATGTGACTGAATTGCTACAGTCTCATGATAAAACTTGAGTAGATGGGGAGGTGTTTCTTATGGATGAGCAAAGAAAGTGTTCTCTTGAGATAGAATCTACCTATGGTGAAGATGTTTTAAAGACTGTTGACATGACAACAAAGGATTTAGAATATTACATTAACTTATTTGATAAAGCAGCAGCAAGGTTTGAGAGAACTAACTTCAGTTTTGAAAAAAGTTCTATTGCAGGTAAAATGCTATCAAATAGCATCATATGCTACAGAGAATTCATTTATGAAAGAAAGAGTCTATCAATGCCACAAACTTCATTGTCATCCTATTTAAAGAACTTGCTACAGCCACCCCAACCTTCAGCAACTACCACCCCTCCTCAGCCAACAGCCATCAACATCAAGGAAAGACCCTCCACCAGCAAAAAGAGTATAACTGACTGAAAGCTCAGATGATGGTTAGTATTTTTTAGCAATAAAGTATTTTTTAATTAAGGTATATACATGTACATTGTTTTTTTAGACATAATGCTGTTGCACACTTACTTAATAGGCTACAGTATAGTATAAACATAACTCTCATACACACTGGGAAATTTAAAAATAAATCATTTGACTCACTTCCCTGTGATATTTGATTTATTGCAGTAGTTGGAACCAACCTGCAATGTCTTTGAGGTATGCCTGTAATAATAAAATTGATCACCATTAGAGAAACAACCTATTATTTTGGAAATTAATGGGCAAATTGAAAAAAAGCTACAAATACATGTCTTATTTTCTTGTATGAAATAAACTATTCAAAAACAACCAAATAGTAGATGAGAGGAAATTTCTGTTTGTAAAATTGTTCCTGTTATTAAGTGAATAAAGGATAGAATATTGTCATTTTAAAACCACTAATGAATTGTTAGATCTAGGCGTTGGACATCAATGGAATCTGACATCACAAATAATCACAATAACAATAACAGCAACCTAAAATCCATTATGTGCCTCTTGGTGGAAGAATACACCACCACTTTTGAAGTGTTTGTGAAAACAAAATGGAAACTTGATAAAGTTTTTAGCTTTCACAGCTCATTTACAGAAGGTACAGAAAACAGAGGGACAAAGTAGCTAAAATCACAGAGAAGTAATCAGAAAAATGAAGACAAAAAAGAATCTTCAAAGCAGCCAAAGAGAAACAATACTTCAGTGAGAAAACATTGAAATACATTGAACTTCTCATTAAAACCCATGGAGGCTACAAGGAAATGGCACCACACTTTTCAAATGCTGGAAGAAAACTATCAATCTAGAAGGCTATATCCAGAAAAAATATCCCTCAGGAATGAAGAGGAAATCAAGATATTCTCAAATGAAAAAACAAAACAAAACAAAACAGAGAATCTGTCACCAGCAGATTTACCTTAAAAGAATGTCTCTAAGTATGTCCTCTATATAGAAATGATAAAATAAGGAATCCTGAAATAATCAGGAAAGAGGAAAGAAAATGGTAAACAAAAATATCAGTAAATACATTTTCCTTCTCCTCTTGTATGTTATATATTATATTTCATGGATAGAAGAAAATATTATAGCACAGTCTGATTGTTTCTAAATGTATATAGAAATATTGAAGACAATTTATTATTAACTAGAGAGGATAAAAGGATTTAAAAGGAGATAAAATTTCTATACTTCACTTGAACTGGTAGAATTATGACACCATTAGTCAGTGGTAAATTATGTTTGTGTAATGTGATTCCTAACACAATAAATAAAAAAATCTACACAAAGTGAAACCCTCAAAAACATAAAAGGTAACCAAGAGCAATGCAGGAACGAGAAAACAGAAATGAAAAACAGAGAAAACAAACAGAAAACAAAAATAAAATAAAATGATAGATTTAAACTCTAACATAATAATTAAATGTAAATGATCTAAATACACCAATTAAAAGACAAGTGTTGGCTCCCAACATCTTCTCACTATTGTAATCTTATTTTTTAAAATTAACATATAATATATTAGCTAAAAAGTTGAAAAAGATCTCTAACACCTATACCAATATTGAAATTCAGAAGTGGAAAAATGAAAGCTCTGTTCATGCATCCCGTGGAACTATAACACATATTAATAGAACCTATATCGATACTAGTATTTAAGTTTACATTACATTTATTGACTAAACTTAATGTCAATGTCATAGTGTTGTTATTTTGAGTTGTAAATGTTTCAGAAGTGGTTCAGGCCTGAAAATGATTGGAAGAAGATAATACTGCATGAAGGTAAAATTTATACCACATTGTGAAATCTCACCTACAATAAACCAGTTTGATCCATTATTTAAGGTCATTATACAAGGGAATGTGAAAAAGAGCAACAACTTAATACATTTGTCATACATAGTGGGATGTATAAATTAGAAAATATGTTATGAAGTTTAAAAAAAAAGATGATGAAAAACCAAACACTGGGTCATGTGTAGACTTTGATATGCAGAGAGAGGGGTGTGTGTGTGTGTGTGTGTGTGTGTGTGTGTGTGTGTATGTGTATACACGTGTGCACAAATGGGAACATAATGTATATATGATCGGAGCATATTTTAAACTCCTTTCCCTTAATAAATATCAGGACTCCTCTTCCAGGAAAGATACTTTCACAAAATCATTTAAATGACCAAATATCACTCCATTGTATAATATACCCATCTTTTGGTAACCAGCCCCCTATTGTTGGTCATCTTGTTTGTTTCCAATCCTTTGCTACTGTTAAAAACAAATAAAAAGTAAAAAAACAAAAAAAGACAGAGGTTAGAAGAGTGTATTTTAAAAATAACCTAAGTGGGGGTGCCTGGGTGGCTCAGTCGTTAAGCGTCTGCCTTCGGCTGGGGTCATGATCCCAAGGTCCTGGGATCGAGCCCCGCATCAGGCTCTCTGCTCAGCAGGAAGCCTGCTTCTCCCTCTTCCATTCCCCCCTGCTTGTGTTCCCTCTCTCGCTGTCTCTCTCTCTGTGTCAAAATAAATAAATAAAATCTTAAAAAAAAAAAAATAACCTAACTATATACTGTCCATAAGAAACAAACATCAAGTGTAATGATACAGGCAAATTGAAAGTAAAGTGATTCAAAAATACATATAAAGCAAACATTAATAAATATAGAGCAGGCATAGCTATATTAATATTGGATAAGGTAGACTCCAGAATTACCAGAGACATAGAGAGGCATTGTATAACGGCAAAAAGGTCAACTACTAAGAAGGTATAGCAAGACATAGTTTGTGTAAGCACCAAGCAACAGCTACAAATATGTGAGGCAAAATACGATATAACTGAAAGGAGAAAAAAAGGAAATCCACAATTATAATTGGAGATTTCAACACCCCTCTCTTAACAATTAATAAAACATCCCAAAAATATCAGCAAGGATATAAAAAAAATCAACAATACCATTAACCAACAGTATGTAGTTGACAATTACAAAACAGTGGACAAAAAAACTGCAGAACACATATTATTTTCAAGTCCCCAGAAATCACATACCAAGATAGAGTACAGACTGGGCCATAAAACAAGCCTCAACATATTTAAAAGAATTGAAATCATACAGAGTATATACTCTAACCACAATGAAATCAAAGTAGATATAAAAAAATAAGAAGAAAATCTCCAAACACTGGGAAACTAAACAAGACACATATAAATAACATATGAGTCAAAAGGAAAGTCTCAGGGAAAGCAAAACATATGATGAACTGAGTGAAAATGAAAAAAGAACATATCAGTTCTATATCCATAGCCAAAAATATGAATCTTTGAATGATGTCAACAGGAATGGCAAAGGACGAACCTCCAAAACTTGTCTCCTCATTAAAAGAAACTTAAACATTGGCAAAAGTTGTCAAAATCAACATTTTCCCAGAACTCTGAATATGAACCAAAGGCTTGCAATAATCAAGGGAGTGTTTATTCAAGAACAGAACGCTTTGTGGAACTTAATTTGTCCTAGTTTCATCCTCCTCTTCCCAGGACCCTGGCAACCTTGAAAACAAGTAACCCCACAATCAGAGGAAAAAACAGCAGCCTAATGGCTAGGTGTGTGGGAAATGGGAAGATGTTGGTCAAAGGGTGCGAAGTTCCTGTTAGAAATGAATAAGTTCTGGAATCTAATGTATACCATGGTGATTATTGTTAACAATACTGTATTACATACTTAAAGTTGCTAAGAGACTAGCTCTTAAATTACACACACAAAAAGAAATGGTAATTATGTGGGGTGCTGGAAGTGTTAACTAACAATACTGTGGTAATCATTTCAAAATACATGAGTGCATCAAATCCACATGTACATCTTAAACTCACGTGATGTGATATGTCAATTATATCTCAATGCAGTTGGAAAAAATTAATTGTATTTATATACATTTGTAATGAACAATCCTAAAATGAAATTCAAAAAAATTTTATGATAGCATCAAAAACAGTAAATAGGAATAATTTTCATAATTTTAGTGAACCTGTACACTAAAAGTTACAAAACATTATTGAAAGAAACTGTAGATGTTATGAATAATTTGAAAGATATCCCATGTCTAGGGCTTGGAAGACTTAATATTGTTAGATAGCAAAACTATCCAAATTAAACTACAGATTCAATGCACTCCTCCTCAAAATTCTGGCTGCCGTATTTTCAGAAATTGATGAGCTTATTATAAAAATTCATATGGAAATGCAAGTGACCCAAAATAACCAAAACAATATTGAAAGACAAGAACAATGTCAGAGGATTCACACATCCAGACTTCAGAACTTACTACAAAGCTGCAGCAATCAAGACTGTATTGTACTGGCATAAAGATTGGCTTATATATAGGCATATATATATAAATACTCACACATAAATGGAGTAGAATCAAGATTCCAGCAGTAAAATATAACATTTACGGTCAATGGATTCTAGACCAAGGTGTCAAGGCTTTTCAGTGGGGCGGGGGGGAGAACAGTGTTTTCAACAAATGGTTCTGGAACAACTGTATATCAACATGTAAATGAATTAGGTTTGTCCCCAACTTCACACCATGTACAAAAATTAATACAAAATTTTGACAGAAATGGAAACTATAATATCAAAGACCTTAATGTAAGAAGTAAAAGTATATAACACTATTCAGAATATAGTCATAAGTCTTTGTAATCTCAAAGTAGGTAATTATTTCTTAGAAATGACATCAAAATCATAAGCAACAAAGGAAAAAAATAGATGAGTCAAATTTGATAAAATTAAAAGCTTCTGTGCTTCAAAGGAAATTGTCAATAAATGGAAAAGACAGACAACAGAATGGGAGAAAATATTGTCAAATCATATATCTGATAAAGGATTAATATCCAAAATATATAAATAACTCTTACAACTCAAAAATAAAAATAAAATGATCCCAATTTTAAAATGGACAAAGGATTTTATTTTTTTTATTTTTTTATGTTATGTTAATCACCATACATTACATCATTAGTTTTTGATGTAGTGTTCCATGATTCATTGTTTGCATATAACACCCAGTGCTCCATGCAGTACGTGCCCTCTTTAATACCCATCACCAGGCT
>NW_028041170.1:0-468 GCF_054177405.1 Leptonychotes weddellii
GTACGAGAAAAACAGAAGTGAATAAAACAAACACAGTCCCTACCCTTAAGAAACCTAGAGAAGCGAAAGGACAGCTGAGCCAGCAATTGTAATATGATATAATGGAAGCATCGAGGTGGAAGATTTTGAGTTTCAAGGAAGACTTTGTGGAAGAACTGCTGTCTTGACAGAGAGCTGAAGCCTTAGTGTGAGTTAGAAACACAAATAGAGGGAATGGGGAGTTTTCCTAGAGTTTAACCGTTTTATGCATAATAGCGTCAGAGGTTTAACCTATACCGCAGTTTACCAAGAGGAATATCTTGTCCACATGGAAAAACTGATTTCTTAGCATTGTGTGTAATTTCAGTATCTGATCATGGAGACTGAGACTTTTTTTTTTTTAAAGATTTTATTTATTTATTTGAGAGAGAGAATGAGATAGAGAGAGCATGAGAGGGGGGAGGGTCAGAGGGAGAAGCAGACTCCCTG
>NW_028041171.1:0-468 GCF_054177405.1 Leptonychotes weddellii
TGATGGTAGCCGTCTGTCCCAGGGACACTGACACCGAGGGAGACTGAGTCAGCGCACTGGAGGCCACGGAGCCTGAAGAGACAGAAGAGGAGCGGTTGGTGTGAGGTTCAGGGGCTCATCCCAGGCACCCAGTACTGAGTCTGTGCTGGTCTAGCTCGTGGTTCCCTTCAGACCCCGCTCAGTCCTGATGCGGCTGAGTGTGTGGGCAGGCCTGGGGTCAGCACCTGTGCAGAGAGTGAGGACGGGGAGCAGGAGAGGGGTCCAGGCCATGGCGGATGTGCCCAGAGCTCTGCCTCCTGAGACCCACAGCACTGCTGGGCTCCACCCCGGCCTCTCTTATTCCCTTCCAGGCCCTTGGGACTGTGATTGTTAGGACTTATGCAGATTTCCTCCATATCTGGGGCTCCTACTTGATAAACCAGGGGTGAGATCAGAACACGTGACTGAGGAGGAAGAGGGGAGCCCCCA
>NW_028041172.1:0-468 GCF_054177405.1 Leptonychotes weddellii
GGGGCTGAGATTTTTTTTTTTCATAATGAGCCTTTTCAAGTGGCAATTGCAGGAAGCCTGAGACCTACCAGGCTGCGGGCCCCAGAAGATAGGGCCCATCCCTTATATAGTGACCTGTGAACTCTGCAATGGCCTGTGAATGCTGAAGTCGAAGGTGCAGGGGAAAGGGTGTCGCGGCCCCTCAGCCTTGCCTTTGAGGACCGATGGCCCTTGGTGAAGCATTCTGTGGGCATGTAGAGGCCTAAGACCGAGTGGTACCTCCTGCTGGGTGTGATGTTAAACCTCCCACAACTCCAGGAGGCAGGTGCGGCATGATGCCCACCTTACAGATTTGGAAACTGAGGCTTCAAGTAGCAAGGCGACTTGCTCAAGTCCATACGGTTCGGAAGTGAAGGAGCTGGGATTTTAATCCAAGTCTGCCAGCCTCTACACACTGCTCTTAACAAGACTGCCTGCCTCCCAACCCCC
>NW_028041173.1:0-468 GCF_054177405.1 Leptonychotes weddellii
ACCCCTGATTCTTTAGTCGTTCAAAGTTAATTTTTTAAATTTTCTTTTTCTTTTTTTTTTTTGAATTTTTCTTTTTCCCTTTTTCAACCAGCATCTTATCAATCCCTTTTTTAAAAAATCTTTTTTATTTTTCATTTTTAGAGTCATATTCTATCCCTTCATAGTAGTTAACCTTATTTTTGGTATATATATATATATAAGTTGTTCTCTCTTTAAAATTTTGGGATACAGTTTCTTCTAACAGACCAATACACTAGAGATTTAGGGTATGGCTTTGTTCTAGTCTCCTGCCTGATCACATTCTTTCCCTCCCCCTTTTTTTAATTCCTCTTCTTTCTTTTTTCAACCAACTTATCAATTCCTTTTATAAAATCTTTTATAATTTTCATCTGTACAGTCTTATTCAATTCCTTTATCATATTTACCCTTATTTTTGTACATATCTAAGTTTTTCTTTCTTTAAAATTT
>NW_028041174.1:0-468 GCF_054177405.1 Leptonychotes weddellii
CTGTGGGTTAGGCTGGTTCCTGCTGCCCTAGGTTACAGCCATAAAGCCCCTAAAATCACACTAAGAAAGCCAGTTAGCCTCCCAGGACACCTAGGATTCCCTCCAAGGAAGGGAACCATCCCTTCCTCCCGTGACGGTGGTCAGCGTCCTCCACAAAGGCCACTGGAAGCACACCTGTCGTTAAACACAGTGGCTTCGTTACTCATCCTGAGGGAGAACCCACGTCATGGGGACTGTGGGGCTGATCCGTAAGAAAGAGGGTGTCAGAAAGAACTTACAGGATTTGGGCTTTGGGCGGATGTTTTTGGGAGTGTTCAAGGAAGCAGGGGTGTGCTCTGGACTGGGTGCTGAGGCGAGGCGAGACAGTTCTGGGATCGGGTAGCTCCATCAGTGTTTTCTAGAAGGAGGTGTGAGGAGCGTGACGGACGGTGTCATTCAGAAGGAAGACACTCGCTGGTATCAGCCGGG
>NW_028041175.1:0-468 GCF_054177405.1 Leptonychotes weddellii
ACAGTCTGGAGGCTTGGGGCCCAGGGCCATTTCCTCAGGTGAGAGAGGATGGTCCTTGTCACTCAGGCTTGACAGGGGCAACAGACCCCAACTCAGGGGCTGCATGCCTCAAGAGGATGAGCAAGAACTGTGGGCCAACGAGCGGGGTGACCAGCAGGGACGGCATGGGACACAGGGCAGGATCCCAGGTTTTAGACACCCGGCGCTGGGGGTCTTTTCCTCTGTAAGGACCACCCCAGACATCACCCACGCCCCTGCCGAGGAGAAAAAGACCTCCAGCCCCTCCCACGAGGGCCACCAGTGTGGTCACTAATTCTCCTGTTGGTCCCAAGGGCATGGGCTGGGGTTACAGCTGGACCGTCCCCCATCATTTTCCCAACAGATTCTCACTTTAGCCCACTGCTGGGAAGGATGGGACCCAATTCTGCAGCCAGAGGAAACGGTGGCCCTCCATGTCCCCCCTCCCCA
>NW_028041176.1:0-468 GCF_054177405.1 Leptonychotes weddellii
TTCCCCTATGATCCTCTGGCTTTTTTCTTGAATTCCTCATAACAATGAGATCATGATACTTCTCTTTCTCTGATTGACTTATTTTGCTTAGCATAATACCCATTCACATCATTGCAAATGGCAAGATTTCATTTTTTGATGGCTACATAATATTCCATTGTGTGTGTGTGTGCATGTGAGTGTGTGTGTGTGTGTGTGTATACACCACATCTTCTTTATCCATTCATCTCTCAATGGACATCGAGGCTCTTTCCACAGTTTGGTTATTGTGGACATCACTGCTATAAACATTGGGGTGTACATGCCCCTTCGGATCACCACATTTGTATATTTGGGGTAAATACCCAGTAGTGCAATTGCTGGGTCATAGGGTAGCTCTATTTTCAACTTTTTGAGGAATCTCCATACAGTTTTCCAGAGTGGCTGCACCAGCTTGCATTCCCACCAACAGTGAAGGAGGGTTCCCCT
>NW_028041177.1:0-468 GCF_054177405.1 Leptonychotes weddellii
ACAGTCTGGAGGCTTGGGGCCCAGGGCCATTTCCTCAGGTGAGAGAGGATGGTCCTTGTCACTCAGGCTTGACAGGGGCAACAGACCCCAACTCAGGGGCTGCACGCCTCAAGAGGATGAGCAAGAACTGTGGGCCAACGAGCGGGGTGACCAGCAGGGACGGCATGGGACACAGGGCAGGATCCCAGGTTTTAGACACCCGGCGCTGGGGGTCTTTTCCTCTGTAAGGACCACCCCAGACATCACCCACGCCCCTGCCGAGGAGAAAAAGACCTCCAGCCCCTCCCACGAGGGCCACCAGTGTGGTCACTAATTCTCCTGTTGGTCCCAAGGGCATGGGCTGGGGTTACAGCTGGACGCTCCCCCATCATTTTCCCAACAGATTCTCACTTTAGCCCACTGCTGGGAAGGATGGGACCCAATTCTGCAGCCAGAGGAAACGGTGGCCCTCCATGTCCCCCCTCCCCA
>NW_028041178.1:0-468 GCF_054177405.1 Leptonychotes weddellii
AGGTGAAGTCTGGAAACGAAGCGGGTGCCCGCATTTCAGACCGCTTACCTTCCCGTCCCTGCGGTGTTTGGCCTGGGAAGGCCAGTCAGAACAATGCAGTACACAGGCCAGTGTCCAACGAGCCCTCACTCTCTTCCTTCCTTCCTGGCCCGGACAGTGCCAACACAACGCCACAGCTGAGTAAGGAAGGTTCCCCGTGACTGGTCTGCGCGAGTTTTCTCAGTTTGCACAGATCTCCCCTCCCCAGGCCCTGCCCGCACAAGAGAAGGAACTCCCTTGCTGCGCTCTGTGGGAAGGATTGGACCGTGAGGATTAGAGATGGCTCTGAGGCCGCGGTCCCTAGATGGGCCATCGAAATGTAAATATTTAAATATGTTTGCATTTTTAAAAAATGTTTTTTTTTTTTTAAAGATTTTATTTATTTATTTGACAGAGAGAGACACAGCGAGAGAGGGAACACAAGCAGGG
>NW_028041179.1:0-468 GCF_054177405.1 Leptonychotes weddellii
TGATGGTAGCCGTCTGTCCCAGGGACACTGACACCGAGGGAGACTGAGTCAGCGCACTGGAGGCCACGGAGCCTGAAGAGACAGAAGAGGAGCGGTTGGTGTGAGGTTCAGGGGCTCATCCCAGGCACCCAGTACTGAGTCTGTGCTGGTCTAGCTCGGGGTTCCCTTCAGACCCCGCTCAGTCCTGATGCGGCTGAGTGTGTGGGCAGGCCTGGGGTCAGCACCTGTGCAGAGAGTGAGGACGGGGAGCAGGAGAGGGGTCCAGGCCATGGCGGATGTGCCCAGAGCTCTGCCTCCTGAGACCCACAGCACTGCTGGGCTCCACCCCGGCCTCTCTTATTCCCTTCCAGGCCCTTGGGACTGTGATTGTTAGGACTTATGCAAATTTCCTCCATATCTGGGGCTCCTACTTGATAAACCAGGGGTGAGATCAGAACACGTGACTGAGGAGGAAGAGGGGAGCCCCCA
>NW_028041180.1:0-9646 GCF_054177405.1 Leptonychotes weddellii
TGTAAGATAATGTTTTATGATAATCAAGTTATTAACTTCTCATCTCGAAAAAGAGTTAAGAACACTACATCAAAAACTAATGATGTACTTGGGCGCCTGGGTGGCTCAGTCGGTTAAGCGTCTGCCTTTGGCTCAGGTCATGATCCCAGGGTCCTGGGATCGAGTTCTGCATCGGGCTCCCTGCTCAGTGGGGAGTCTGCTTCTCCCTCTGCCTGCCGCTCCCCCTGCTTGTGCTCTCTCTGTGTCAAATAAATAAATAAAATCTTAAAAAAAAAACGGGCGCCTGGGTGGCTCAGTTGGTTAAGCGACTGCCTTCAGCTCAGGTCATGATCCTGGAGTCCCTGGATCGAGTCCCGCATCAGGCTCCCTGCTCGGCAGGGAGTCTGCTTCTCCCTCTGACTCTCCCCCCTCTCATGTGCTCTCTCTCTTTCTCTCTCTCTCAAATAAATAAATAAAATCTTAAAAAAAACCAAAACAAATGATGTACTATATGTTCACTAATTAAACATAATAATAAAAAAATAAATAAAAATAACCAAATACTTATTAAAAGAATCAATGTTGGAAAAAAGAAAAAGAAGAACTTAAAAGTGTCCTAGGGGCCCCTGGGTGGCTCAGTCGTTAAGCATCTGCCTTCGGCTCGAGTCATGATTCCAGGGTCCTGGGATTGAGCCCCACATCCGGCTCCCTGCTTGGCGGGAAGCCTGCTTCTCCCTCTCCCACTCCCACTCCCCCTGCTTCTGTTCCCTCTCTCGCTGTGTCTCTGTCAAATACATAAATAAAATCTTTAAAAAAAATAAAAATAAAAATAAATAAATAAATAAAAGTGTCCTAAACTAAGAATTTTCTTTTTTAAAGATTTTATTTATGTATTTGACAGAGAGAGAGAGCATATGTAGGCAGAACGGCAGGCAGAGGGAGAGGGAGAAGCAGGCTCCCCGCTGAGCAGGGAGCCCGATGCGGGACTTGATCCCAGGGCCCTGGGATCCTGACCTGAGCCGAAGGCAGATGCTTAACCAACTGAGCCACCCAGCGCCCCCTAAACTAAGAATTTTTTAAAGTATATTTGGATAAAGCCCACAAAAGGCATGATCTTCCCTGCCTGGGATGCATAACCAGATTTGCACACAGTCCACTTCTAGTTAACTGAGCAAAGAAAACAGCAGCAGCACACACAATATAAATGATAAAATGTCAAAAACAGAAAAAAAAAACCACTCATATTTGCTTTGCAAATATTTTGGTGCTCACATTTGAATATGGCTGAATCGTTCTAGTAATTCTTTTCTATTTTATAAATAAGAAGGTTGCACTGTGATGATCTTCCTCAGTCAAGTTTCCCATACCCAGCTCTGGGTTCGCATTTTAGGGGACTGGTGCGAGGAGATAGAAAAGAAGGTTAAGGCACAGTCTGTTAGAAGGAAAAATCTCCATTTTCTTCCTTCTTGAAAAGGGGAAAACCCAGTTCTCCCCTATTGTGTTTCTTTCCTGAGCGTCTCCTTCACTACTCACAAAAGCACACTTCACTTTTGATACTTCCGGTCACAGAATGTGTGGGGTTCCCCTACACCAAGCAGGTCTCTGCAACACCAGCTGGGTGTCCTACAATTAACTTGATTTTGGCACTATCTCTATAGCTCAGATCCCGCAGGTTAAGAGCTCAGTCCCACAAGTCCGCCACCACCCTTTCCGATGCCAGTCGCAAGCCTCCATTATCACCAATGCTTCCAACCAACTGGCTACAGATCAGAGGTTCCAACAGCCCCCTCCGTGGGTTCAGTTAATTTGCTAGAGTAGCTCACAGAACTTAGAGAAACACTTCATATGTTTACCAGTTTATTAAAGAATATGGTAAAGGTATACATCTGTATAGATGAAGAGCCAGATAAAGAGATACATAGGGCAAGGAGCTTCTGGCCCCATGCAGGTGGGATGTGTTACCCTCCTGGTGTGAATGTGTTCACCAACCTGGAAATTCTCTGAACCCTGTACTATTGGGATTTTTATGAAGACTTCATCACCTACGAATGATGGATCATTAACTCCATTTTCAACCCTTCTCCCTTCTCAAGGCAATGGGGGGCAAGGCTGAAAATTCCAAGCTTCTAATCATGGCTTGGTCTTTCTAGTGACTGGCCAGGAGCCATCCAGGAACCCACCCAGAGTTGCCTCATTAGAACAAAAGACATTGCTATCACCCAGAAAATTACAAGAGTTTCAGGAGTCCTGGTTCAGGAGTAGAGGACAAAGACCAATATTAGAACAAGAGATATTCTTATCACTTAGGACATCACAAGAGTATTGGGAGCTCTGTGCCAGGAACCAGGGCGAGACCAATACATGCCTTCTATTATCTCACAGTCCCTCAGGAAGAGCTGAAAAGCCACAATTCCACTCAGAATTCTACCTACTCCCCATTCCACAGCTGGGGACAAAAGCATATAGCTAAAGTGAACAGCCTCCTACCAGTACTAGGAAGGTACTCTGGCTTAAAAGGTCAACTCTGAGTAGTCTAAACAATGAGAGTTTAGAAACTGGCAAGCCCAGTCTGACCCGGACAACTGCTAAGCTGCTTCTCAGGGCCTTGAAGGCCAGTCAGACAAGCAGCTGCCACATCACAGCACCGTCCTGACACACACAGCCCGCTGCCAGCACTGATGCTACGCCCGCAAGCACGCACGCCCCTCCATTCCCAGCAGCTCCCCATTCTAGAAGGATCCCTGGCACTTCAGGTTATGGAACCTCAATAAAACTATTAAGTGCTGAAAAACCACAGGCATTCAAGCAGCCTGGGTTCAAATATATTTCTAGGAAAAACTAGCAAACCTCTGTTCTATTAAACAAAAATACTCCCCAATCTTTCATTTGCAATGCACTGCTGTCTTATCTTTTATAAGCTAACTACCTCTTTCGTTCCATATCCTTTGTACCTTTTGATTTTTGTACTCTGTACATATATATTACCTATTCAGAGTAGCTTTTCTGACTAAATTACCCTAGGAAAGTGTAAAGAAACTTTAGGGTCTTTTCTTTGGGTCCTTTCAGATTTATCTCTTAAAAAGATGACAGAACAGGAGCGCCTGGGTGGCTCAGTCGTTAAGCGTCTGCCTTCGGCTCAGGTCATGATCCCAGGTCTCTGGGATCGAGCCCCACCCACATCAGGCTCTCTGCTCAGCGGGAGGCCTGCTTCTCCCTCTCCCACTCCCCCTGCTTGTGTTCCCTCTCTCCCTGTCTGTCAAAATAAATAAATAAAATCTTAAAAAAAAAAAAAAGATGACAGAACAGTATTTTCATCTCCACTTGTACATTTCTCAAGCACAACTTTTTCTAATCAACCGTCACCATCACGTCTACTCCTCACATACAAGGGAAAGAAGGTGGTTTCATGGGATGTTACTGGTTTGTTTGCTGGGTTGCTATAAGTGACAGAGGCAGGGCAGAGTAAAGGAGAACCAGGAAAACTGGAAAAGTAACGAAGCCCCACAGGAAATGGTGGCCTCCCACCTCTGCAACATCTCCCACCCTCTCCTCCCCTTGGCCTTCGGCCGCTCTGGCCAGCTTCCTGCTTTTCCCCCTTGCCAAATTGATTCCCACTTGGGGCCTCTGTAATTGCTCTTTCCTCCGTCTTGCTGTTCAGAGACTACCTGATCCCAATTTGCCAACACCCCTGCCACCACTTAGTCCCATCATACATTCATTTCCGGCCCAGCACCACCACCACTGCCTAAAATCATCAAGTTCACTAACAGTTTTGCTCATTTACTATCTCCCTGCATCTGTTATCAGAAGCTTCACAAGAGCAAGAGCTTCCATTCTGCCTTGTTTCACCACTGCATTCCAAGAACAGTGTCTGGCCTAGAAGCAGGCACTCAGTAAAAGTTTGTACAACAAATGAGTAAACGAACGGACGACTCTAAGAATGAACATTTTTCGGGGCTTCTGGGTGGCTCAATCAGCTAAGCATCTGACTCTTGATTTCGGCTCAGGTCATGATCTCAGGGTCGTGGGACTGAGCCCCGAGTAGGGCTCCTCATGCAGCATGGAGCCTGCTTGAGATTCTCTCTCTCCCTCTGCCCCTCTCCCTGTTTGTGCTCACACACCCTCTCTCTCGAAATAAATAAAATCTTTAAAAGAAAAAAAAAAACAACTACGAATATTTTTCCCTACTCAAAGGCTTATTAGTAAGCTAGGCAGCAAGGGTTTCAAGAAGGCTGGGAAAAAGGCTGTGGGCATTCTTGAGCGCTTCCATGTCACTTTAGGACAGAAATTCTCAAACTGGATTTAAGGAAGTCTTCTTGGGTATAGAGAGGATGTTACTCAGCAAGTTGACTTTGAGTGCATATGTTTTATTACTAAATTTTAAAGTTTGGGGACTTTATTTCTAAATTCAATTCCTTATTCTTCGTTTATCCACATATTATCTTCTTTGCCTATGAAGGTTCTTTCGTTCTGCTTCATACCTTAACCACCATATATCAAATGCTTCAAGACTCGGCACTCACAAACCTTACATCATGTCTCTTTCACTTTGACCTAGATAAAGTACAAAATGATGATGACAGAAAAATTTTATGACCATCCCTATCAACCTTCATTTGCAAACTGATTACTACTAACTAAACTTTGGAATCCAGATTTGATATACATTGTTGGCTATGAACCACTACCTACAAGTCATTAAAACAGTATCTACTACTTGATTGCAGTTTGTTGACGTATTTATTTACTTACTAATAAAAGGTTCCAGGCTATCAGCAAAATGAAAATCCTTTTTCCTCAGGTACTACATCACTACGGTTGAGGATCAGTACATTATAGCAACTACCCAACACCAATCCTCCAAGATGGCACAGACTCACAAGTTCAACATCTGAAAGAAATCCTAAGTGCCCTATCATGGGAAGATCCATTGAGATTCAGAAAAGATTTACAACCAATTACACATACACTCCCATTGGGCTGATACTCAACATTATCAGACACCCTGTCACTAAGACACTGGAAATAAGAGCTAGAAGACTTCCCTGAAACATTTTTATCAACACATTATTGGTAGACACTAGCATTCAGTATATTTTGGGTATTTTCAATTCCTCTACTAGACTGTAAGCTTCTTAAAAGCAGGGACAAAGTGTTCATTCATTCATTCACACAGTCAACAAATAGCATTGAGCATATACTATGTTCTAAGCACCAAGGATACAGGAGTGCATAAAACAAACAAAAATTTCTATCCTCATAAACTAGCTGCATTCTAGTGAGAGGAACAGAAACAAATAAGTACATAACATGGTCTTGGTGGTGATATGTGCTGCTCAGAAAGAAGCCCAGGAGACACAGTGACAATGGACTGGTGTTATTTTCTATAGCATGATCATTAAAGAGCTGTCTGATGAAGTGAAAACTAAGCCTTAAAAGACCTAAAGTAAGGGAGCAAGGCATGCAGATAATATGGGGGAGAACCAGCACAGAGGCCAGTGAGGCTGGAAGAGAGGGATGAGTAAGAGGGAGAGTAGTAAGAGATGAGGTCAGAGCCAGGGCAGGGACCCAAACATCCAGAGCCTAGGGGGTCATAATTAAGATGTTAGATTCACTGAGACAGAATACCACTGGAGCAAAGAAGTGACATGATCTGACAGCTATGTTGGAAGAATCACTCCAGCAGCTGTGTGGTAGACAAGACTAGAGGAGCGAGGGCAGAAGCAGTTAGGAAGACCAATTAGGAAGATTCAGCAGTAGTCTAGGCAAGAGGTAATAATGGGTTAGGCTAGAAGAACACAGTAGAGGTTGAAGTGAGAAGGTTAGGCAGGATCTGCTGTCAGATTAGATGTGGGTATGAGAAAGGAGAAGTCAAGGATGGCTCCAAGGCTTCTAAACTGAGCAACTGGTAGCATAGAGATTTCCTTTACTGAAAGGCTCAACTGTAGGAGAAGCAGGTGTCTGTTGCTGTTTGGTTTTTGGTGGATGGAATCAAGAATTCAGTTTGGGGGGGTGCCTGGGTGGCTCAGTCATTAAGCGTCTGCCTTCAGCTCAGATCATGGTCCCAGGGTCCTGGGATCGAGCCCCACATCGGGCTCTCTGCTCGGCGGGAAGCCTGCTTCTCCCTCTCCCACTCCCCCTGCTTGTGTTGCCCTCTCGCTGTGTCTCTCTCTGTCAAACAAATAAAATCTTTAAAAAAAAAAAAAAGAATTCAGTTTGGGTATTTTAAGTTTGAGATGCCTATCTGATATCCAAATGGAAACACTGAGTAGATTGCAGTATATTCAAGTCTTGATTTCATGAGAGAAATTAGGGCTAAAAATAGACAGTTGAAAGTAATCAGTATAAACATGGTATTTAAAGAGGGGACCAAATGAGATCATGTGTGTGAGCGTGTGTTGGGGTGAGGGAGTAGTTCAAAGATTGTGTCCTTGTGCGCGGCAATGAAAGAATTCAGGAAAATGAGGAGGAACACAATACTAAGAAGGAACAACCAGAAAGAAAGGGAAGAACTAGAAAGATGTCCTAGAAGCAAGGTAAAGAAAGGAATGTAAGGAATGATGAGGTAACAAGGATTCAGGACTGGCCACTGGATTTGTTAACTTGTTATCTTGAAGACTGGCTCCAGCAGAATCACAGAAGAGTGCCCGAATGGAATGAGTTCAAGAGAAATTGGAAGAGGGAAAATGGAAACAGCAAGTACAGAAATATTTTTCTGTGAAGGGGAAGAGAGAAATGGGATAGTAGCTGGAGGGAACATGGGGCAAGGGAGCATTTCTTTTAAGATGGGAAATACTCTAGCCTGTTTGCCCTGGGAACGATAAAGTAGAGAAGAAAAGGCAATGAAGCAGGAAAGACAGGACACTCACAGGAGTGAGGCTGCTGGGCGGGCAGGAGGGGATGGACACAGATACACAGCAGGCAGACAGCTTGACTTTATGAAGGACCACAGATTTATTTACCTGTGTATTCCCAGGATCTTGTACAGAGACTAGTCCATAATAGGGCTCTCAAAAAATGAATAAACTAATGTATTCTTGAACAAGGGCTCTTCCTTTTTGTACTAGGCTATGAAGAAAAATAGAGATTGCTTCACACAAAGTAGATATGCAACACCATTATTTACTGAGACATGAGAATCACTCAAGAGCAAAAAAAAAAAAGGTCAGGGCAAAGAATGGAAAAGAAGGAGACTGCAGGGGCGCGTGGGTGGTTCAGTCGTTAAGCCTCTGCCTTCGGCTCAGGTCATGATCCCAGGGTCCTGGGATGGGGCCCCACGTCGGGCTCCTCGCTCAGTGGGAAACCTGCTTCTTCCTCTCCCACTCCCCCTGCTTGTGTTCCCTCTCTTGCTGTGTCTCTCTTTGTCAAATAAGTAAATAAAAAATCTTTTAAAAAGAAGGAGACTGCAGTTTGATTTCAGACCAGAATTCACATCTCAGGATGTAGCCAGAAAAGGAGATAAAAGGAGAAATGTCTAACTGACTAACCAGTATTATTAGGTAGGCACAAGGGAAACCACACACCCCGAGAAGGAAAGACAGAGAACTGACTGGATCAATGCACCCACCATGATCTTAGAGCAATGTAATACTGGACAATGACCAAGTTATGTTACGAAAAGACTCTCCAACCAGCCTGGGATCTACTGGAAGCTCTTCGTCATGGTTATCACCTCTGGGATTGCCACCTGTGCTTTTACTCCCCTCTCTAGAGCCCAGGGGAAGGTGCGATCTGCAGTGACGTCCTTCCACCTGCTCCTCTGGGACATTTTTACTGACAAACACTCAGGCCACCAGAGTCGTTGCCCACTGAGGATCTTCAATGTCAATCATCTCCCCACCCAACCCCGTGAGCTCAAGGAGTTGAGAAAATGAGAAGCAGCAGTCCCTTGCGAAGAGATGGAAAAGCTCAACAAACCAACCTAAGACCCTTAAGGACACTTTTGTCCTTTCTTTTTAAAAGCAGTTCTAATACACAGGGAAATCTGCGACAATCCTATCAGTACTCATTTTTTACCTTGAGTAAAAACAGATCCTAGGCACAGCTTTAATTCCTAAGCACTAAGCACTGCGACATCATCTGGTATACAACCTATGTCACTGGTCTTTCTAAAAGAGTATTTCACACTGCTAGACATTTCAATCATCTAAAATGCCTGTTACACTCCCCCACTCCACTCTGGGGAGGGTAGAAGAGTACAAGCAAGCCCACCTCTAGTATACTTCACTTCCTGTCCCATCACAGAGGCTCCAAAAAAGAGAAAAGAGGGAAAAATCTCAAATGGAAGTGCTTTCGGAGAGCCAAAGTTGAATAATATGACAAAGATGAGTGTCCTATTACCCAATCCAGAACAGTAAAATCTTACTCAAGAAACCAGTTTCAGTCTTCTGTATTGTTTATGATAAAATGTTAATTGGAAGATAGAGCAGATTAAAAATATAAATGTATATTTATTTGCTAATCCTTGTTTGTAGGTCCAAGATCTTGTCTTGAGTATAGGTCTATTGTTGAACGCTGAGTTGTCTTTCATATACCACACCCATCATGCATGACCTATGTTTTCCAGTTCGGGGTTTTTTTGTTTGTTTTTAAAAAATTATTCATTTTAGAGAGAGAAAGCACATGCGTGCACATGTGCAAGCAGGGGGAGGGGAACGGAGAGAGGGAGGGGGAGAGAACCTCCAGCAGACTCCCTGCCGAATGTGGAGCCCAATGCAGGGTTCAATCCCACAAACCCTGGATCATGACCTGAGCCTAAACCAAGAGCCGAACACTTAACCGACTGAGCCACCCAGGCGTCCCTCCAGTTCAGGTTTCTATAAAGAAAAACAAAAACCTGAAAACACTTTATCTATGTGCAGAGTCTTTCTAAACTTTTAAGACTCCCTCTTGATCTTTTGCTTATCCATATAATTGAGCAGTAATTTCTTTTAAAGATTATTTTATTTTATTTATTTGACAGAGAGAGAGAGACAGCTAGAGAGGGAACACAAGCAGGGGGAGTGGGAGAGGGAGAAGCAGGCTCCTGGCCGAGCAGGTAGCCCGATGCGGGGCTCGATCCCAGGACCCTGGGATCATGACCTGAGCCGAAGGCAGACACTTAACGACTGAGCCACCCAGGCCCCCCGAGCAGTAATTTCTTTTAATGACTTGAAATTATTGAGTCATTCCAAAGCATTTAGAATACTTCTCACAAAACCATTCTTTTTGAACTCAAATTTCATGGGCTTACATCATATTTAATTACACCGCATAATTACAAGTATGATGAACATAAACAAATATAGGAATAAAGACAACTGATTCTTTGTAAGTGCGCAACTGGTCGGGAGGCCTCATGGTTGGGGGGTATATGAAACCCAGTAGCTCCCAGAGTAACAACAGCATTCAGTGTACCAAGTTGGTTTAAGTGGAGGTTGGGTAAGAGACTACCTACTATTTTTTTTTTTAATTTATTTATTTTTTTAATCTTATGTTAATCCCCATACATTACATCATTAGTTCTAGATGAAGTGTTCCATGATTCATTGTTCGTGCACAACACCCAGTGCTCCATGCAGAACGTGCCCTCCTCAATACCCACCACCAGGCCAACCCATCCTCCCACCCCCCTCCCCTCTAGAACCCTGTTTGTTTTTCAGAGTCCATCGTCTCTCATGGTTCGTCC
>NW_028041181.1:0-468 GCF_054177405.1 Leptonychotes weddellii
AGCAGGGAGCCCGATGTGGGGCTCCATCCCAGGACCCCGGGACCATGACCTGAGCCGAAGGCAGACGCTTAATGACTGAGCCACCCAGGAGCCCCTGGTTGATTGATTTTTGGTTTTATTATTGCAAAGAGAAACCACAATCTGTTAGCCATCACTCCTCAATCTCCCCACTCACCCCAGCCCTAGACAACCTCTAATCTCTACTCTCTGGATATAGATATGTCTCTTCTGGACATTTCATATAAATGAAATCATAGAATATGTGGTCTTTTGTGACTGAATTCTTTCATCTAGCATGTTTTCAAGATTTATTCATGTTGTAGCATGTGTCCAGACTTCATTCCTTTTTTATGGCTGGATAACATTCTATTGTAAAGATATCCCATGTTCTGTTCATCCATTCATCAACTGATGGCCATTTGGATTGTTTCTACTTTTTGGCTACTAGATATTTGTGTACAAGTTGTT
>NW_028041182.1:0-468 GCF_054177405.1 Leptonychotes weddellii
GTAGACAACATTCCTTTTTACAGTTTTTCTTTATGTTTGTTTATCTAGTGTTATGAATTTTTTCAGTATTGTAGTATGTCTATACCCAGTATCGAGTAATATCATGTATTTATGTGGAGTACATATATACATTTATATGAAGCTTATTTTGCATTCTCTATTTTAAAATAGTTTTTTAAAATTTTGATCAATTTTTTTTTATTATGTTCTGTTAATCACCATACATTACATCATTAGTTTTTGATGTAGTGTTCCATGATTCATTGATTGTGTTTAACACCCAGTGCTCCATGCAATACATGCCTACTTTAATACCCATCACCAGGCTAACCCTTCCCCCTACCCCCTCCCCTCTAGAACCCTCAGTTTGTTTCTCAGAGTCCATAGTCTCTCATGGTTTGTCTCGCCCTCTGATTCCCCCCCTTCATTTTTCCCTTCCTGCTATCTTCTTCTTCTTCTTTTTTTTTT
>NW_028041183.1:0-468 GCF_054177405.1 Leptonychotes weddellii
GAAGGACCATTTACTGAGCCAGGCACTATGCTGAGCACTTCATGATCCTCATGAGCATATGAAGTTAGATACTCTTATCCTTACTGAAGCAGGAGGACAATGAGACCCAATGAGACCCAAGAAGAGCACAGAAAGGATGGCAGCCAGGACCCTTGCAATTCAGTTCCAGCCTGGCTTTTGGAGGAAGCCGGTGGAGAAGGTTCCCTGGCCCTCCAGAGAGAAACCAAGCACAGCCCGGATTTCAGACTCCTTCAGAAAGGCAACATCAGCAGCTTGTGTTTGCAACCTCTATCAAAATATTTGGGAGAATACATGAGCAAGATGGCGGAGGAGTAGGAGACCTGTATTTCGTCTCCTCTCAGGAATTCAGCTGGATAGCGATCGAACCATTCTGAACACCTACAAACCCAAAGGAGATTGAAGAAAGGAATAGCAACAACTCTCTCATCAGAAAAGCGACCACTTTCT
>NW_028041184.1:0-467 GCF_054177405.1 Leptonychotes weddellii
ATGAGAAGAAGGCACTTGGAAGAGGACTGGCACAGAGGAAAAACTGTGAGTTATTGCTCTCCCTGCTCCTCACCTACCCAAAGGGAGATAGCCCTTTTCCCTCTGCTTCTCTAAAGCAGCCTCTGCAAATACAAAAGTGTTTGACTCCTCTCACGAGTCATAGAGGTGAGTGATTACAACTACCCCGCCAGTCCTGCTCCGAGCAAGTTCACTGACCATCTCCTCCATCCTCCCGTCTCTAGCTGAGGGAGGTGGGGTAGCCTGAGCGCTCTTCTTCTATGCGCTTCCCCCCACAAACTTCCTTCTTCTTGGCCCCCTCCTTTTCTCGGCTCAGGTTCCGTCCCTGGACCCTCCAAAGTCCCCACGACTTTGTAGAATGGTTCAGCATACTCTTGCCCACAGACATCTATCAAGCCACCCTTCAGAAGCTTCAGCATTTAGACCCTACGAGGACTTTTCGGGTGTTT
>NW_028041185.1:0-467 GCF_054177405.1 Leptonychotes weddellii
GAACGCAGGAAAAGTGTTAACAGAGGTGTTCCAAATGAGAAAAAACACACAAATAAGTGAATTTGGGATACTCATGACAAACTACAGAGATTTTTATTTCTACCTGGGGCTGATGCTATTTTGATTACCATGGTTTGTCTCCTAGACTTTCCTAAGGAGCCATGGACACAAACAATGGAAGTTCCACTATGGATTTCATTCTGCTGGGGTTTTCTGATCAGCCCCAATTAGAACTCATCATCTCTGGGGTTGTCTTCATCTTCTATACTGTGACTCTGGTAGGAAACACAACCATCATTCTTGTATCTTACCTAGACACCCAGCTCCATACTCCCATGTATTTCTTCTTATCCAATTTGTCTTTTTTGGACCTCTGCTATGCAACTAGCATTATCCCCCAGATGCTGGTAAATCTATGGGGTCCAACAAAGTCTATTACCTATGGAGGGTGTGTGCTCCAATTCTTC
>NW_028041186.1:0-467 GCF_054177405.1 Leptonychotes weddellii
GATGGGACTGGAGGAGATTATGCTAAGTGCAATAAGTCAAGCAGAGAAAGTCAATTATCATATGGTTTCACTTATTTGTGGAACATAAGGAATAGCATGGAGGACATTAAGAGAAGGAAGGGGAAAATGAAAGGGGAAAAATCGGAGGGAGAGATGAACCATGAGAGACTATGGACTCCGACAAACAAACTGAGGGTTTTAGAGGGGAGGGGGGAGGGGGGATGGGTTAGCCCAGTGATGGGTATTAAGGAGGGCACGTACTGCATGGAGCACTGGGTGTTATACAAAAAAAATGAATCGTGGATCACTGTATCAAAAACTAACGATGTATTGTATGGTTACTAATGTAACATAATAAAATTAAATTAAATTAAAAACACTTAGCTATGCCCTGTGCTAGTCTAAGCATCTGAATATTGTGCATACTTTAATTCCCAACCACCACCTGATCAGGAGGGTACTAGGTT
>NW_028041187.1:0-467 GCF_054177405.1 Leptonychotes weddellii
ACTGCTATCAGTGTTCTGCCACACAAGCCTTTCAGAAAAAGGTCTTCCCAACACAGCAACCCTGTAGTATCACTGCCGTGAAGAAATAAAGTAAATTGTGTCACATACAGCAAGAGCAGCCCGGGGAGAACAATGGTAGGAGCTATGGCAGGTAAAAGAAAGCAGAGTCAGGTAAATTTGGTAAAGCAAAGTGATATGCAGATTGATTTGGGAGACAGATAAGCCTCTCTTCCCCAATCCCATCAGTCACATTGAAAAGACACCCAGGAGAGATCTAGAACCTTGTTTTTAAAATCAATGTTATTGAGGTGTAATTTACATTCAATTAAATACACCCATTTTAAGTGTAAAGTTGATGATTCTTTTTTTTTTATTTATTTGTTATTCTTACGTTAATCCCCATACATTACATCATTAGTTCTAGATGAAGTGTTCCATGATTCATTGTTTGTGCATAAGACCCAGTG
>NW_028041188.1:0-467 GCF_054177405.1 Leptonychotes weddellii
ACAAATCAGATAAAGGGTTAGTATCCAAAATGTATAAAGAACTCATCAAACAAAACACACAAAAAGCAAATAATCTAGTTTAAAAGTGGGCAGAAGACATGAATAGCCATTTTTCCAGAGAAGACATCCAGATGGATACATGAAAAGATGTTCAACATCACTCATCAGGGAAATACAAATGAAAACCACGATGACATACTACCTCTCACCTGTCAGAATGGTGTGATGCTAAGATCATTTTGACAGGAAATAGGACGTGACCTCTTGGGAGATTATAAACTTTTGCCCAACTTTAAATTAACAACACAAGAAACAACAGATATTGGTGAGGATGTGGAGACGGGGACCTCCTGCACTGTTGGTGGGAATGCAAACTGGTGCAACCACTCTGGAGAACAGTATGGAAGTTCCTCAAAAAGTTAAAAATAGAACCACCCTAGGGATAACCCAGCAACTACACTACTAGG
>NW_028041189.1:0-467 GCF_054177405.1 Leptonychotes weddellii
TCTCTGGGCTAGGACACCAGCTTCAGGAGTTAGAAAGACCCGCAGGCTCCGACAAGCTCTAACACTTATCTGAACTTGACTTCCTCAGACAGGAAATGGGGTGGGTGCAGCGACCGCAACAGGAGTGGGGACCACATTAAATCATTAAGCAGATAAAGCTCCTGGCTCTGTTCTCAGCACATGGGACCCAGGCTTCTTCTGGCCCCAGCATTGCTTGGGACTGAATCCACATAAGAAATGATGAGGTCCAGAGCCAGAAGCTTTTGGAGATGATAACTTATTTTTTCTCAAAATAAGAAATATGGTTCTGAAAATGTGAAAACCCAACCTCTAGAAGGAGGGTGGTACCCCGGTGAGCGGCATGTGGACCAGTCTGCTGTGGTGTGTAGGGGATGAACCATGTGGGTTCGAGCGTACAAGCTGATCCTTACAGTTTAGTGGCTGTGGCAGATGACTCCCCTTAACCT
>NW_028041190.1:0-467 GCF_054177405.1 Leptonychotes weddellii
CACTGATATGTGGAATTTGAGAAACAAGGCAGAGGATCATAGGGGAAGGGAGGGAAAAATTAAACTAGATGAAGCCTGAGAGGGAGACAAACCATAAGAGACTCTTAATCTCAGGAAACAAACTGAGGGTTGCTGGAATGGAGGAGGGTGGGAGGGATGGGGTGGCTGAGTGATGGACAATGGGGAGGGTGTGTGCTATGGTGAGTGCTGTGAGTTGTGTAAGACTGATGAATCACAGACCTGTACCTCTGGAACAAATAATACATTATGTTAATAAAAAAGTGGTATTTTGACAACAACCAATTTATATTGAAATGTAGTTTTTTTTATTGAAATGTAGTTTAATTTAGATATAAATATATACATAAACATGGAGGAATGATTGATAGAATAGAAAGAAACCCTGTGACATTACATGTCCCTTCTCATGTTTGTTTAGATAAGGATATGCTAATTATTTGACCAGA
>NW_028041191.1:0-9646 GCF_054177405.1 Leptonychotes weddellii
CTGATATGTCATTTGCAAATATCTTCTCCCATTCGGTCGGTTGTCTTTTGGTTTTGTTGACTGTTTCTTTTCCTGTGCAAAAGCTTTTTATCTTGATGAAGTCCCAATAATTCATTTTTGCCCTTGCTTCCCTTGCCTTTGTATAGCCATAATTATTATAGCCACCATAGTCACCAAAACCTCCATAACTGCCATCATACCCATCCCCTCCTGGTGGCATTCTGTCATACAGAGCCCAACTCTATAATACCCCCCTTTTCCTCCTATTGGTCTATCTTATGGTCCTGATGGCTAGCCCAGCAATCTTCTTGGTGGATCATAAAATCCTTGATTTCATTCCTGCCATTTCTGAAGATCTTAATATACCTGTGCCCTATTCTTTCCTTGTGTTTCCCTAGAGCATTTTCTGCTGTCTCCTTTGAAGCAAATTGCAGGAAGGCCTCCTTGTGCTTCTCTCCTGATAGTCCATCCTCAGTGTTACTCCATTTGGCATGATTTTCAACCATTGAAAGAACTGAACTTTTTCTTCTTTGCTGCAACCAAATGGCAGTCCAAGTTGTACCGTCCCATCACTAGCATGATTTGGACTATTATGTATCATGACCCAATCCATCTCAGTCATGTTTGATTTAAATGTCTGTCAGGCAACAGTAGCACTGACTCCAGTGCTTGCAGGGTCCAGTCGTGAAGAGGAATAAGTGGCTCTTCTCATGGAGCACTGGCACAACATTTATCCCAACCATTTCCATTGGTGGCCCACATGCATCCTTTATGTGACTTCTTAAAATTATAAAAATAAGTATGTTCATTAATATGATCCAAAGTTATAACCTTAAGCAAAAGTAGCTTAGGGGCACCTGAGTGGCTCAGTCGTTAAAGAGTCTGCCTTCGGCTCAGGTCATGATCCCAAGGTCCTGGGATCAAGCGCCTCATTGGGCTCCCTGCTCGGCGGGAAGCCTGCTTCTCCCTCTCTCACTCCCCCTGCTTGTGTTTCTGCTCTCGCTGTGTCTCTCTGTCAAATAAATAAATAAAATCTTAAAAAAAACAAAAACAAAAAAGTAGCTTAAAGATTAAGGGCTTAATGGATATTATTTAATTCAATTTAATATCAGTCTAAGGCTTTAAGAAACCTTGGATATGGGCGCCTGGGTGGCTCAGTCATTAAGCATCTGCCTTCAGCTCAGGTCATGATCCCAGGGTCCTGGGATCGAGTCCCACATCGGGCTCTCTGCTCGGCAGGAGGCCTGCTTCTCCCTCTCCCACTCCCCCTGCTTGTGTTCCTGCTCTCGCTCTTTCTCTGTCAAATAAATAAATAAAATCTTTAAAAAAAAAAAAAAAAAAAGAAACCTTCGATATGATCTACTATAAAATGTAAATACTATAAAACAATTATGATTGAAATAAGATATTTGTCAGATCAGTTATTCAACTCAGTTGAACACAGTTTTATGTTTTTCCTAGGTTTTAATAATGTGCAGGAGTACTATTATTTAATCAGTAAACCTGTATTAAGTTTAGGGAAGACAAACCCTAGTAGAATAAAATGTATTTAAAATTATATTTAACAGTGATAAAAGACATAGCTGTTTTTATTAAGCCAAAGTCCTAAGTTAGTTTTGTTTACCACAAATTTACTAATATGAACTTGGATTCTTCAAATATTTTTTATTGTCACTGAAAGTAATTTTATATAAGTTTAGCACATTAAAATCATCAGAGGTTCACTTTCCTATTCTGGGAATTTTAGGAATATTGAATTTATATAAGAGCTTATTTATCTCTTTAAGTCAATTTGAACAGAACTTTAAGAGACTCTGGAGACAGGAAGACATTTCATACTCACTGAATGAGAGGTAAAGACCTTTCTATGTGATAGAAATGGAGAGAACTTATATCTTCAGATCTATAACTTTGGCAAAGGTCAAGAGTAAACAGAAACATAAAATTTTACTCATAAATAACAAAGAGATATTCTCCTTCCCAGGGCATATGCAATTTTTAATTGATTTGAACTTAAAAATAAAATTTTAATAAAAGTCCAACAAACCAGATGCCCTGTCATCTTTCACCTGATAGAGAATAGATCCCTGTCATCCATTTACAGAGATCATCAGATTATGAAACTCTAAAACCAAATTACTCATCAGTGTTCTTACTAATGGAAAATAACAGTAGTAAGTGAATCACCACCACCCCAACAAAACCATAAAATTAGTAAATAAAGGAAAAAGCTAGAGAAACAGGGAGCCCGTATATTTTAAGTTCTATTCTTGCTTGGAATTCACCTCTGGGAGCCAGGAAAAGACATGCCTGGGCTTTAGCTGTGTAGGAGGTGCACTTCTCTGGCAACTTTATTTATCTAGCTCTGTTAGATGACTCCATGTCAGTGGAGGACCTTCAAAACTGGTAAAAAAATAAATATTTATAGAAGGAAATATGATTTCCTTACAAATATAAAATTAATACATATCAAAGATATACTTAATTAATGAGGGAACAGTAAGATGTTACAACTGACTCAGAGAATTCAAACAACACACACATACAGGTGATCAGACATGTTGAAATGAATTTGCAAATAGATATAGGTTAATATGCACAGGGCAATGTGCTGTAATATTTGGATAAATTTAATTTGCATTAGAGTAAGTTCTAAACAATATACAAAGTTGTAAAATAACTCAAATACAGTGAAAAGCATAGGCCCCTATCGAATCAGGTAACCCAAGAAGGTACATTAGACTGGGCACCTACTAGTCTTTTTTCTTGTCTATTTCAGTCTTTCCCTAGAGAACAATCCAGGCAGCAGCCTTTTCTAGCTTTTGTCCTCTTGGCCAGTTTAGACAAATGTTACCAGCCCCTAATCTTTCAACCACCCATCTAGAACATTCTAGATTCTTGGAGCAAGGTTAGGGGAATAGGGTTTGTTTGCACCTATCTTTGCTTCACTAGCTGGATGAGGCCTTTACTTGCTGCTTCACTTTCCTCCATCCATCTTGTAATCACCTTGGAGCCCAAATGCATAGTGTGGAGGTGGAGCTTTGTGATAGAAGGTTTAACTTGGCAAAGGGATGTTTGTTGGAATAGTTACCCAGAGTGACTTAGTAAGCTCTGATTCCCTGAGCCTGAGCACCAGGATTTTCCCAGAGGGGCATTCCAAGAAGTATTTGCCTACACAGCCACAAGCTCAGACCAGGGAAGGTCTCCGCTGCCTTGACTGAGGCCAAGTTCCATCCCCTATCCACAGAGTAGCATTCCCACTGTTGGATAGGTGGAGTCATCATTTGTCAGGTGATAAAAGACTGAATGCTATTTGAGAGGCTGTTTAAGGAGTACAAACGTGGGTAATGTGCAAAAGGATAATTATTCAAAAGTAAAATGATTGAAGTTTGACGATTACTTACAATTGGAAAATGCAAGAAAACCAACATTTATGGTGCTTCTTCATTTGGCATGTTGCCTCATTTAATTATATATTTTATTTGTGTCTGTCAGCAGTTTATCTGGGCCTCACTATATGTTTTATAAAACTCAGTTACCGAAAGGAATTGTCTGATTTTATGAGTCATTTTATTTTATTTATTTTTTAAATTTTATTTATTTATTTGCAAGAGAGAATGAGATAGAGAGAACATGAGGGGGGGGGAGGGTCAGAGGGAGAAGCAGACTCCCTGCTGAGTAGGGAGCCCGATGTGGGACTCGATCCCAGGACTCCAGGATCATGACCTGAGCCGAAGGCAGTTGCTTAACCAACTGAGCCACCCAGGCGCCCCTTTGAGTCATTTTATTAACCACAGAAAATTTTAAAGTTTTTTTAAGGTCATTTGGTTATAAGATAGGGTGAGTCTTGGCACTCTTTATAGATAAGACTTCTGTCTTTTCATCTCTAAATTTACTGGAGGGTTGTGGTTCAAAGAAAAAGAGTTCAAATGCTACTGTGATATTAATCACAACAAAGCCCTCTTTAACATTTGGCCATATACTTTGTTATACATCAGAATTTAGACTAATCTTTAGAACACTGTTTCAAAGAGGAAATAACATCTTTGAAGCTTATAATAGAAGAACATTTGCAAATGCATAAAACAACTGCTCTATTTAGCTATGCATTTTGTTAGCACTTTTCATAGTAATAACCTTACTTCTGATAAAGATTGTTCATTAGTATTCTCCACAGAAACAATTGATACATCTTTCTTGACTTTACCATGCTTAGAAGAAAACTTGTAAGAGGATAAATCCTGAAACTTCACATTTTTTCAGAGCAGACTCTATGCTTATCAAACATGGTGGGATATGGTTACGAAACAGTGGAAACATTCCTTCTCTCTTAGGTCTGCTTGTCGTCTGAGTTTGTCTTACTGATTTGTGTCATTTGTCCAAGAGTAGAAAAGACTCTTCAGAGTTAACTTGGGTTAGCTTATTGCTGTTCTAGGAAGCAGAGTGCCAATGAAAGACAATATATATCCTTCTTTAAAGCTCCTTCATTTTCTTATTTGTTGCATAATGAAGTTATATCAGATTATGCATTTGCTTCTGAATTTTCATTACCCTTTTAGTGTCTTTATCATCCACCATTTCCATTGGAAGGCAGCTGAAAAATATCCCAGTTTCTCGTCAGTAAGATTTTATTTTTAACATAGGAAGACCATGCAAAGTGACAACTGTGACTTTTGCCCAGCTCTAATACTTAACTTTTTTTGTCAGGAAGTGAACTGATGCTGGCTTCTCTTTGTCTTATTCCAAGTTGGGGCATGAGATTTTTCCCTGCATTAGAAGGTTGTTGAGACCTGAAGCCTGGGAAGGTAAGATCCCAGCATGAATACTATTCATTTAGAACTGTGGTTTAGTTGAGTGTCCGGTGATTTAAGAGCATAAGTCTTTCCAGCTGTTCCCAGTTTATAATCTCACTATTTGTTAACACGCTTCCTTTATTCATTGTGCTTTAGCTTGTTTCAGTAAATACAATGTTTCAAAATTTCAATGGTTTACTTAAGCTAAAAAAATTATAGCTTTTCACAATAAAACTATAATAATACTCTACAAAAGAAAAAAATGTGAATTATTCTTTGTGCAATGTTTTAGCCATTTATATTCAGATATAATCTGTAGTCCATTTCAGCATATGAATTATCTGGTTATAGTCAATCTTGAAAGAATCTAATAGATTTTGCTTTTAACTTAGATTATACTTACACATTTGAAATATAGTAATTATTGGTATTTTATGGTGCTAATAATCATATAAATATGACAATAAAACACAATTTTTGCAGGATTGAATATTAGTGTTAAGAATCTAGTAAATGCTTAGTGAAGTTACATTTATGGGACTAGCTAATAAAAGAGGGAAGGGTCATGAATCAGTCTTCCTTAACAGTTCTTTCTTCTAAAAATCTTGTAGGAGCTTTGTAGGATGTTGGCATGTTTGTGTACTGTTACATGTCCTAGACTACTAACGAGATCCAAGCTCATGTTATCAGTTCATGTTTCTTGAACATTCTGTTTTATTTTATTTTTGTTTTGTTTTTTACCATTTTCATGGGTTTCAGATTGAACTTTGATTACTACAGAGTATTGGTTACGTGTAAGTCAATTTTGGCATGTGCCAATATTGTACTTCTGCTTTCCAGAATAGATTATTCCAAGTAAACTGATGTTGACATTGAGCCTCCATTTGGTTAGTGAACTCTTCTATAACATAAACTTGTTTCTGAGAAATATAATAATAATAATAATAATAAACATAAACATTTATTGGTCGCCATGCTCTTAGCCTTTTCTGGTTATAATTTTTCTTAGGCATCATATTCTCTATAGTCCGATATGGGATGTAAACATGGCCTTTATAAAGTCACTAATTTCAGTTTCACTTGTATAGTGTGTTTCACCATTCAGAGCACTTTTAGACATTGTTTGATTCTGATAATAACCCTAGGAAATAGCTAAAGCAGGTGTTGTTATTTTTATTTTACAGAGTCTTAGAGAGTTTAAGTGACTTGCCCAAGGTCACACAGCCAACAAGCACAAGTGTGGGGTCAAGAAATCCGTTTTTTCTACTTCACAGTTGAATACCCTTCCTTCCTTCCTTCCTTCCTTCCTTCCGATTTTATTTATTTGTTTGACAGAGAGAGAGAGAGCACAAGCAGGGGGAGCTGCAGGCAGAGGGAGAGGGAGAAGCAGACTCCCCGCAGAGCAGGGAGCCTGATGTGGGGCTGGATCCCAGGACCCTGGGATCATGACCTGAGCCAAAGGCAGTCACTTAACTGACTGAGCCACCAGGTGCCCCTACTCTTTCTTGAAGCTAAATGCACTGTATTTGTTTACATGATTAGAAACTTGGTTCTTTTATCATGGTAAAGGTCTCAAATGTGTAAAAACTTACCTTAAATGCTGTAGAATCTAATGAATTTATTTCATGTCCAGTGTACTAAACATAGCCTTTGTGGTTAGGGACAGATTATTGGTGGTATTCAGCCAGAAAACCAATACATATGGCATGGATTCCGAGTTTGGGAATTTCTCACCTAGGTGAGCATTTATGTCTATTCCAGCATTCATCTTTCGATTCCAGGAGAATGTACATGATCCTTAGGGCTTGGTGTTCACCTCATCAGGTGTCACAACTCTTTGCTACTTGGTGGTCTGTGTAGAAGTGAGGTCTAGAAATAATTTAGCAAGACAGTTGCATAAAGATTGAGGGCTACTTAGTTACATGTAAAATGCTGGTGCAACACCTTACCTTTCAATTTATTTCAACTAGTAATACCAGTTGCCTGTCTGATCTTAATTCTCCCTATTTATCCATAAAGTCATTGATTAACTGTGTTGGCCTGAAATTTGATATTTATGTTGTAACTGAGGTTGTAACATTTTCATAAATGAGCTCAAGCTTTAAAAGTGGAATCCAGAGGTGCCTGGCTGGCTCAGTTGGAAGAGCAACTCAGGGTTGTGAGTTTGAGCCTCACATTGGGTGTAGTGATTACTTAAAAAAAAATTTAAAAATCTTAAAAAAGAAAGTTGGATCATTGGTGGGCTGTTTACTTTTTTGCATGATAAATATCTAAATATTTTAAATTAATTTTTAAGTCAACCATTCCTACTTCTTTAATATAATATTTAAATTTCTCTTTGCCTTTCTCTAAATTCTAATTTAACTAGTTAAAAAATAACAAGGGTTGTTTTTCCTTGACATTACTTTATTTAAAGATAGCATCATGTTTTTACTTTCCCACAAGAGTATGTATTTCCTTTGTCCTGCTGTAAGATAACAAAATGACATTCTAGTGTTGGTTTGGACTACTAGCTTGTTTGCTAACAAGCTGATCTGACTACTAAGTTTATATTTATACAATTCCCTTGACTCCTTCCAACTCAAAGTATTTACTGCCCAGGTAAACATTTATAGTTAGTTCTATCAGCTAGTTTGCATCTTCTCCTTGAAGTTCAGTCGTACCTAAAGTTGAACAGCTTTAAGAAATTTAAGTAAGGGGGGGAGCAAGATGGCGGAGGAGTAGGAGACCTGGATTTCATCTGGTCTCAGGAATTCAGCTGGATAGGGATCAAACCATTCTGAACAACTACAAACTCAACAGGGGATTGAAGAAAAGAATAGCAACAACTCTCTGAACAGAAAAGCGACCACTTTCTGGAAGGTAGGACGTGTGGAGAAGTGAATCTGAGGCGATATTTGGGAGGATAGACGGCAGGGGAGGGGCCTCCGTCCACCGCTTCTGGCAAGTGATAGAGCCACGGAGCACAAAATCGGAACTTTTAGAAGTTGGCTCCACTGAGGGACGTCACTCCGGTGGCTAAGCAGGGGGTGGTACCCTCGTGAGACAGTGTGGTCTCAGGACCCTCGGGTTCACAGAAAGACTGGGGGTGCCTGAGTGCGGCAGAGCTCCCAGGTATCAGAGCGGGGAGGCCGGCTGCAGAGACAGAGCCCAGGTGTGGACTCTCAGATCGGGGTTGCCATAGACTGTGATCCACGGCACAGTCGGCCCCTGCTCTTCCAGCAGGGACCCAACAAGCAGCAGATCCGGGGAGACTCCCCTTCTTCCCCCGGAACGAGAGGCACCGGAGCGCACCGCAGGGATCTGCGGGGTTTGGAGACTCCACACGGGGTTGGGTGCCAGAGATAGAAATGCACGGTCACAGGCTGGGTGAGCACGAGTGAGGCCGGAGACCAGAGAGATGGGAGTGACTGACGGCTTTTCTCTTGGGGCTCACTGAGGAGCGGAGCCCCAAGTTCTCGGCTCCTCCAGGGCGGAGACTGGGAGGCTGCCATTTTCACTCTCGGGCTCCAAAGCTGTATGGAAAGCTTGCAGGGAACAAAAGCTCCAGAGAGCAAACCCGAGCAGATTACCTAGCCCAGACCGGGCAAGGGCGGGGCAATTCCGCCTCTGGCAAAGACCTTTGGGAACCACGGCAACAGGCACCTCCCCCAAAAGATCAGCGAGAACAGCCAGCCAAGACCAAGTTTACCGATCAAGGAGAACGGCAGATCTCCAGCGCTAGGGGAATAATACACATAGAATCCATGGCTTTTTGACCAGGATTCTGTAGTCTTTCAAAGTTATTTTTTTTTAACTGTCTTTTTTTTTTTTGAATTTTTCTTTTTCCCTTTTTCAACCAACATCTTATCAATCCCTCTTTTAAAAAAAACATTTTTATTTTTCATTTTTAGAGTCATATTCTATCCCTTCATAGTAGTTACCTGTATTTTTGGCATATATATATAAGTTGTTCTCTCTTTAAAATTTTGAGATAGTTTCTTCTAACAGATCAAAATATACCCTAAATCTCTAGTGTGTGGTTTTTTTCTACTCCCCTGCCTGATCACATTCTCTCCTTTTTCTTTTCTCTTTTTTTTAAATCTTCTTCTTTTTTCAAACAACTTCTTATCAATTCCTTTTATAAAATTTTTTATACTTTCCATCTTTACAATTTACATATCCCATCCCTTCATCATATCAACCCTTATTTTTGTACATATATAAGTTTTTCTTTCTTTAAATTTTGGGAGGCACTTTCTTCTAACAGACCAAAATACAACCAAAATCTAGTGTGCGGCACTGATGTATATACCAGCCTGATCATATTTGATCATATTCTGGTTTTTTTTTTGTTTCGTTATGTTCTGTTTTTGTGTGCTTTTATCTTTATCTTTTTCTTTCTTTCTTTTTTTTCCTTTTTTCTCTCTTTCCCTTTCTTTTACCCCTGCTTCAGGTCTTTTCTGATTTGTTTAGAGTATATTTTCTGGGGATGTTGTTACCCTAGGCATTTTGTTCTCTCATTAATCTATTCTCCTCTGCACAAAATGACAAGATGGAAAAAATCACCACAACAAAAAGAACAAGAGGTAGTACCGACTGCCAGGGACCTACTCATACGGACATTAGTACGATGTCAGATCTAGAGTTCAGAATCATCACTTTAAAGATACTAGCTGGGCTTGAAAAAAACATGGAAGTTATTAGAGAAAACCTTTCTGGAGAAGTAAAAGAACTAAAATCTAACCAAGTTGAAATCAAAAAGGCTATTAATGAGGTGCAATCAAATATGGGGGCGCTAACTGCTAGGATAAATGAGGCAGAAGAGAGAATCAGTGAGATAGAAGACCAAATGATGGAAAATAAAGAAGCTG
>NW_028041192.1:0-467 GCF_054177405.1 Leptonychotes weddellii
GTCCTATTAGCCATCTTCCCTTTTATCTTCTCCAGGTCACGGCCAAACTGCTTTCAGGGCTTGTCTACACTGGGTACCTTCCTGTCCCCATCTTTGCCCATCCCGTAGCACACTGCAGTCTGGCTCTGTGCTATCGATCCCCCAAAACTTCTCTCCCTACGCTTACCAATGACATCCATGTCACCACACTCAGTGGCCGGTTTCCAGTCTTGTTTTACTGCACTTTTCTGTAAAGTTTGACTTAAGATTTTCAGCATTCGAAATGTAGTCCCCTCTCTCCCATGACATCATCCTTGCCTGATTTTCATCTCTCCTTCCTGGCTACTCCTCTGCCTCGTCTGCTATAAGACTTGGTCGTAAATCATTTACTCTTCTCACTCTTCACTCTTTCCTTGGGCGATTTCATCCATTCTTTTGACTTCAGTCACCATCGCTTCACGGATGAGGTTTGTATCTTTACTCCAGAC
>NW_028041193.1:0-467 GCF_054177405.1 Leptonychotes weddellii
TCTCTCTCTCTCTCCTTCTAAAGAGGAGAAAGCAGGGATTCCCCTGAGCCACTAATCCCTAGAGTGTTCCTACTCCCGGGGACTTTGGGAGCGCCCGCAGAGCTAGCTGGGGGGCTGGGTGCAGACCCCGCCTCTGTGCGCACGAACCGTCCTCTTGGTCCCAGGCTGGTGCCTGCGGGGACGTCAGGCAGGCGGCTACGTGCCCTGGAGGGGCACCTCTTTCCTGACTAAGAAACACAACAAAGGATAGACACTGGGGAGGGTATGTGCTCTGGTAAGCGCTGTGAATTGTGCAAGACTGTTGAATCTCAGATCTGTACCTCTGAGACAAATAATGCAAGATATGTTAAGAAAAAAAAAAGAAGAAGAAGAAGGTAGCGGGAGGGGAGGAATGAAGCGGGGGAAATCGGAGGGGTGGACGAACCATGAGAGAAGATGGACTCTGAAAAACAAACTGAGGGTTCTAG
>NW_028041194.1:0-467 GCF_054177405.1 Leptonychotes weddellii
TACACTCTAGAAAGCAAGTCAAACAAGAAACAAGAGCAGATGAGAATTCTAGCCCCTACTGCCACTTACTTCCTTATAACGTGAGTCTGTTTTCCCTATGTAGAAAATGGGTATGTAGGAATACTAAAAAATACATATATATGTATGTAAAGTTGTATGTGTATATGTAAACATGTATATATGTAAACATATACAAATACAGGTATGTAAAATTCTTACGAATTCTTAGAAAACAAAAAGTTGATACAATGATTGGATGACTTGAATGCCATAGTAGAGATTTAAAGCAGTAGCGTTGCTCTTAAAAATAATACTGCTAATACTCTGTGTGACAGCCCATTCCTTCATACACATCTTGTTTCTGAATCCTAGCGAGAGGATGGTAAGATGAGAAGGTTGGATGGTATTGATTACTCTTTTTAAGGGGCAGCACCCAGGACAGAGATGTGTTTCTGATTTGCTCAGGT
>NW_028041195.1:0-467 GCF_054177405.1 Leptonychotes weddellii
TCAATCTCATGACCCTGAGATCATGACCTGAGCCAAAATCAAGAGTCGGATGCTTAACCGACTGAGCCACGCAGGCGTCCCTTGATGAGCTCCTTTTTATTTATAACTCTTAGAGCCAAGACCTTTTCTTTCTTTCTTTTTTTTTTTTAAAGATTTTATTTATTTATTTGAGAGAGAGAATGAGAGAGAGCACATGAGAGGGGGGAGGGTCAGAGGGAGAAGCAGACTCCCGGCCGAGCAGGGAGCCCGATGCGGGACTCGATCCAGAGACTCCAGGATCATGACCTGAGCCGAAGGCAGTCGCTTAACAAACTGAGCCACGCAGGCGCCCCAAGACCTTTTTTTTCTTAAGTTTTTTTTTTTTAAGTAAACTCTCTGCCCAACATGGGGCTTGAACTTACAACCCCAAGATCAAGAGTCACATATTCTGCCTACTGAGCCAGCCAGGTGCCCCAGAGCCAAGCCCT
>NW_028041196.1:0-467 GCF_054177405.1 Leptonychotes weddellii
CTGGGGCGCCTGGGTGGCTCAGTCGGTTAAGCGACTGCCTTCGGCTCAGGTCATGATCCTGGAGTCCCGGGATCGAGTCCCGCATCGGGCTCCCTGCTCGGCGGGGAGCCTGCTTCTCCCTCTGACCCTCCCCCCTCTCATGTGCTCTCTCATTCTCTCTCTCTCAAATAAATAAGTAAAATCTTTAAAAAAAAAAAAATATCTAGTTAGAATCTAATGAGAAGCAGTATTGCCCATTTGGCCTACCAGAGGGCTCACCCCGGACCTAATTAGCTGTTTCCTCCATCCAGTTCTGCAGTTCCAGAGGCAGGCCTTCTCCTGCCTCTGTTCCCCCTTTCCAGCCAGAGACATCCCTAGGGGGCAGCCTTTTGTTCCTGCTTAGGGGGACTGGCCCCCCAGGTGGCTGGCCGACCTTGCGTGGGTCAGGAGGCCAGCAGCCAAGAGAGAAAGCCGGTAGCTGATCATAG
>NW_028041197.1:0-467 GCF_054177405.1 Leptonychotes weddellii
ATGAGAAGAAGGCACTTGGAAGAGGACTGGCACAGAGGAAAAACTGTGAGTTATTGCTCTCCCTGCTCCTCACCTACCCAAAGGGAGATAGCCCTTTTCCCTCTGCTTCTCTAAAGCAGCCTCTGCAAATACAAAAGTGTTTGACTCCTCTCACGAGTCATAGAGGTGAGTGATTACAACTACCCCGCCAGTCCTGCTCGGAGCAAGTTCACTGACCATCTCCTCCATCCTCCCGTCTCTAGCTGAGGGAGGTGGGGTAGCCTGAGCGCTCTTCTTCTATGCACTTCCCCCCACAAACTTCCCTCTTCTTGGCCCCCTCCTTTTCTCGGCTCAGGTTCCGTCCCTGGACCCTCCAAAGTCCCCACGACTTTGTAGAATGGTTCAGCATACTCTTGCCCACAGACATCTATCAAGCCACCCTTCAGAAGCTTCAGCATTTAGACCCTACGAGGACTTTTCGGGTGTTT
>NW_028041198.1:0-467 GCF_054177405.1 Leptonychotes weddellii
AAGTCAATTATCATATGGTTTCACTTATTTGTGGAACATAAGGAATAACATGGAGGACATTAGGAGAAGGAAGGGAAAAATGGCAGGGGGGGCGGAATTGGAGGGAGAGATGAACCATGAGAGACTATGGACCTGAGAAACAAATAGGGTTTTAGAGGGGAGGTGGGAGGGGGGATTGGTTAGCCCGGTGATGGGTATTAAGGAGGGCACCGGGTGTTATACGAAAACAATGGATCGTGGATCACCACATCAAAAACTAATGATGTATTATTGTATGGTGACTAACATAACATAATAAAATTAAAAAAAAAAACAAACTACAGCTTTACACTTATATCAGTATGATTTCACATAAAGTTCCTTTAAAATATAGAGTTCACAAGGATACCTATATACATACACATGTATATATACAACCACATATACATTATATATGCATATGTTATATATACACAAACATACATACG
>NW_028041199.1:0-467 GCF_054177405.1 Leptonychotes weddellii
TCAAAATTTTTAAACTTTTTTTAAAGATTTATTTATTTATTTTAGAGAGAGCATGCACCTGCGTGGTGGGGGAAGAGGGAGGCAGGGGGAGGAGGGGCAGAGAATCCTCAAGCAGATTCCCTGCTGAGCATGGAGCCTAATGTAGGGCTTAATCCCAGGACCCTGAGATCATGACCTGAGCCGAAGGTAGACGGTTAACCGACCTGAGCCACCCAGGCGCCCCTTAAAAATAAAATCTTTAAAAGATGGCAAAAGATTTATTTATTTATTTTTTTTTTTTTTAAGATTTTATTTATTTGCGAGAGAGAGAATGAGAGACAGAGAGCATGAGAGGGAGGAGGGTCAGAGGGAGAAGCAGACTCCCTGCCGAGCAGGGAGCCCGATGCGGGACTCGATCCCAGGACTCCAGGATCATGACCTGAGCCGAAGGCAGTCGCTTAACCAACTGAGCCACCCAGGCGCCCCAA
>NW_028041200.1:0-467 GCF_054177405.1 Leptonychotes weddellii
CCCGACACCGGCATCTCGTCCAAGGCCATGAGCATCATGAATTCCTTTGTTACTGACATCTTCGAGCGCATCGCGGGCGAGGCGTCCCGCCTGACGCATTACAACAAGCAGTCGACCATCACGTCGCGGGAGATCCAGACGGCCGTGCGCCTGCTGCTGCCCGGGGAGCTGGCCAAGCACGCTGTGTCCGAGGGCACCAAGGCCGTCACCAAGTACACCAGCTCCAAGTAAAACGGCTCCAGGCACCAGACAAACTTTATAACCCAAAGGCTCTTTTAAGAGCCACTTACATTTCCCAAAAGACTGTAGGCTCTTAGTTGTAATGTATGTGGGTAGGTCTTCTGACCTCGGGTTGTGATCCGACGGTCCTGGGATCGACCCCCACATCAGGCTCCTTGCTCAGCGGGGTACCTGCTTCTCCCTCTCCCTCTGCCTGAGGCTCCCCCTGCTTGTGCTCTCTCTGACAA
>NW_028041201.1:0-467 GCF_054177405.1 Leptonychotes weddellii
GATAAGCAGACTGACTCGATTACTCAGTTCACTTCTCATTAAGTTAAAAATCTCAAGCAACCATGGGGGTTTTGACAATTATAAAATTTAAAATTGTTCCTATTCTTAATTATGTATTTAATTTATATTTATAAATGAACCTAAGACTCAAGAATAAATATAGGAATATGAACAAAAGACCTGAACAGACAATTCTCAGAAAAAAACCATCAATAAAAATCTGAAAAGATGCTCAACTCCATTAACAATTTTAAAATATAAAACTTAAGGGCGCCTGGGTGGCTCAGTTGGTTAAGCGACTGCCTTCGGCTCAGGTCATGATCCTGGAGTCCCAGGATCGAGTCCTGCATCGGGCTCCCTGCTCGGCAGGGAGTCTGCTTCTCCCTCTGACCCTCCTCCCTCTCATGCTCTCTGTCTCTCATTCTCTCTCTCTCAAATAAATAAATAAAATCTTTAAAAAAAAAAAA
>NW_028041202.1:0-9646 GCF_054177405.1 Leptonychotes weddellii
CCTGCAGCTTCCCCTGCTTGTGCTCTCTCTCTGTGTGTCAAATAAATAAATAAAATCTTTTTTTTTAAGATTTTATTTATTTATTTGTGTGAGAGAGAATGAGAGAGAGCACATGAGAGGGGGGAGGGTCAGAGGGAGAAGCAGACTCCCCGCCGAGCAGGGAGCCCGATGCGGGACTCGATCCAGGGACTCCGGGATCATGACCTGAGCCGAAGGCAGTCGCTCAACCAACTGAGCCACCCAGGCGCCCAATAAAATCTTTTTTTAAAAAGTGAGGGTAATGGGGTAAAAATGGGGCATTCTTAGCACCCAGCCTGGTCCAAAGCACGGGGGGAGGGAGGAGGGAGGGACAGGGAGGGCGGGAGGAAGGGATCCCCAACAGGGGCTTCCATACACACACAGTTGCCAAACCTTTGCCAGTGTTTGGCTGGCTGGGCTGACTTAGAACCAGGCTGGAACTGGGCTCAGGTAGACCTGGGGGAGGGGTGGGAATCCTTCACCACTCACCAGCCTTGTGACCTTGAGCAAGTCTCTCTGAGCTTCGCTTTCCCTTCTTTAGATTGCTGGAAATAGCAGTCCTCCCTGTGCTGGCTCCGGACCAAGCCCTTTCACCCCCAGCAGTGCTGTCACCATCTCCCTTTTCCAGAAAGTCAGAAGTGAGCCCAAGATCCCGTGGCTAGTAATGGGGAATTTGTGGGGGTGTTCTTGGCAGTCACGGTGGACAGGGAGGCCGAGTGGGACAGTCACATGCAGAATTGTCCCCCATCCTGCACGCATTTGAGTGTCCTGCTAGACATTCATGAAGCAACATAACATAAACATAAACTCATTTACAATGACCTGAGCCTAGAACCTACCCCATCCCATGTAGTGATGAAGCCCACCACCTTGTAAGAACCCCACATCTCGGGCGCCTGGGTGGCTCAGTCGGTTAAGCGTCTGCCTTCGGCTCAGGTCATGATCCCAGGGTCCTGGGATCGAGCCCCATGTCGGGCTCCCTGCTCATCGGGGAGCCTGCTTCTCCCTCTTCCTCTGCCCCTCCCCCATGCTCGTTCTCTCTCTCTCTCTCTCTCTCTCAAATAAATAAATAAAATCTTAAAAAAAAAAAGAACTCCATATCTCCTTGTGGTCTCCACCTTAATTTGTCTGGGTGTGTTATCTTTGCTTAAGATTACTTTCCTCTTTCCCTTATCATCAGATCTGCTATTATTGGTGGGAAGGAATCAGTATCTTCCAGCTGGACTAAGAATTAAATTGACATGAGACAGATTAACAACAGAAAAAAAGCAAAGTTTTATTATGTGTGCATGAAGGCCCCGTCATGAAATTCAGACCTAACGAAATGACTGAGGCAGGTAGTTTTTATCCTTTTAGACAAAGAGACAGTAAAACTGTGAGGAATTGAAAGGACCAAGAAAACTTCGTAAATTGGTAAAAAAAATAATGAACCTCTCGGCTCTAAATGTCCTATCTCTGGTGATAAGGGTGTCTCTTTACCTCCTGGTACAAGGAGGGGACCTTTTACCTAGGAGATTTATCTGTTGCTTTCGGGTTACAGAGGAGGTTCTGAGAGCTATCCTCACACCAGCTGTCTCTTAAGTAACTTTTATTTTAAAATAACCAATATGTGGGGACACCTGGGCGGCTCTGTCCGTTAAGCGTCTGCCTTTGGCTCAGGTCATGATCCCAGGGTCCTGGGATCGAGCCCCACGTCAGGCTCCCTGCTCCGCGGGAAGCCTGCTTCTCCCTCTCCCACTCCCCCCTGTTTGTGTTCCCTCTCTCGCTGTGTCTCTCTCTGTCAGATAAAGAAATAAAATCTTTTTAAAAAGAGAGAGAGAGAAAACGCAAACTACCTTGTTTAAAATAAATAAATAAATTAATTAATTAATTAAAATAAAATAACCAATATGCGAAAGCGGCACATTTTCGGGCGGCCTTCCCCTGGCCCTTACGTAATGATCCCAAACTGTGTTTTATTCAAGTGACCTCACTTTCATTTCCTGGATGTTCAAGAATTCACAAATCAACCAAACCTGAAAAACAAAAACTAAATTTAATTCTGGCTCACGCCAGGGAGAAACGCAAGCAGAAGTGCCTCTTCTTGTGAAGCGAAGGACAAAACTGGGTTATTACAGGGTCCGGGGGGAGGTGAAATTAGGTAACATTGAGATGAAACAGTGTTTGAATGGGCTCACAGCGAAGTGGGAATGGGAGCAGAGACGGCCCCAGCCCGTCCTATTGCGCTGGAGACCACAGAGGTTAAAAAAAAAAAAAAAAAAAAAAAAGTTGGAAGGTTGTGTTGGCCTCCTTTCCTGCCCAGGGCTGTGAGAGCTGGTCCATAAACCTCAGTGAAAACAAGGGTGGGCAGGGTGTGGCCTCTCTGGGTGAACTTAACCCACACAGGGCAGATCCCTTCAGGCGAGGGTGGAAAATTCCACTTTTCAGGCGGTTCTTACCCGAATCCCTTCCCTTAATTCGTATTAAATGCGTCCAAACACCTGTTTACTTCATATCTTCTACCCCAGTATTTCCACGTCTTGAAAGACATTATTTCATGGTAAATCGATTTCCTGGGGCGCCTGGGGGGCTCAGTTGGTGAAGCGCCTGCCTTTGGCTCGGGTCATGATCTCGGGGTCCTGGGATGGAGTCCCCCCCACATTGGGTTCCCAGCTCAGCAGGGAGTCTGCTTCTCCCTCTCCCCCTCCCCCCTGCTCATGCTCTCTCTTTCTCCAATGAATAAATAAAAAATCCTAAAAGAGGGCGCCTTGGGTGGCTCAGTTGGTTAAGCGACTGCCTTCGGCTCAGGTCATGATCCTGGAGTCCCTGGATCGAGTCCCGCATCGGGCTCCCTGCTCGGCAGGGAGTCTGCTTCTCCCTCTGACCCTGCCCCCTCTCATGTGCTCTCTCTTTCATTCTCTCTCTCTCAAATAAATAAAATCTTTAAAAAAAAATCCTAAAAGAGAAATTTAAAAAAAAATCAATTTCCTTTTACGTCGCCTTTACCTTATAGGGACGGCAGTATTTTTCTGGAAATTATGTGGATAACTCCTGCAGTGCAGCTTACACGGTCCCAGGCCCCTTTGCAAGTGTCCTTCCCTGTGGTATCTCACTCCATTCGCTCACCAACTCTGTGAGGTCAATGCAGTTATCATCACCCTCATTTTTACAGGAGAGAAAACCGGGGCACAGAGAGGGAAGGCGACTTGTCCGGGGTCACCCAGGAAGTAGTAGATCAAAGGTTTGAACCCAGGGCAGCTGGCTCCAGAATCCGCACTCTTAACCACTCTGCTAGCCTCCCTCTCGGGTGAGGGAAACTACCTAGGGACCCACTCCCCCCCACAGCTCAGGATATTAAGGGGGCTTTCCAGATGTTTCTTATTGAAAAGGGGTGTTGGGTGTGTTAGGGGTGAGAACCACTGACCTAGTTCGTGGTGTGTCCTTCACGCCACAATTTGCCACCAGCGTCCTGAGTCTGAACCAGAATTGGGGTGGGGGTCAGCTGTGTGGCAGGGGGCAGGGGACGGACAGGAAGGAGTCGGCCAGGTGAGGCCCTCGGATCCCCACTGGCCATGATGCCAAGGACTGTTTATGCTCAGACTCTGCCTCTTTCCTCCTCCTCCCTGAGGGGCGGGGATCTCCTCTGTGGAAAAATACCCAGCTGGGCGAGCCCCAGTGAGAGGGAGGAGGTGAGGGGAAGGGGCTGGGACTCACAGGACCGACTCTTTCCCCCTCTCGTGATTGCTGTTTACTGGGTCGGGTTTTGGGAAAGCGCCAGATTGCATCAGACAGGGCCTGAGGAGGACACGTGGTCTTATAAGTTGGGGCCAGTGAACAGGGAGGTGTCGGGAAACCAGACACAAACAAAGCTTTTGAAGACGACAGAGAGACAGACAGCGAGAGAGAGTCAGATACAATGGCCTCCTTGCCGAGAGCAGCCAGCCCAGCCCACCAGCCCCCAGACCCAGAGGACGAAGACCCCACCCTGGATGAGTATGACCTCTATAGCCTGGCTCATTCCTACCTCGGTAAGCTCTGGCCCTTTCACCCTCTTGGTCCCTCCACTTCCAACCCCACACTCCCAACTAGGATGCCTCCTTGGCCTTCTCCCCACCCCCAACCCATTCTCTACCCCGTTCTCTTGACCCCTCAAGTCACCCCATCTAACCCCTCTTCCACTGAGTGCTGTCCTGCACAGCCCTGGGACCTCACGCACCCCTAGAATATGGGAGCAACAGCAGACCATCGGGGGCCCCTCACTCCACAGACGGGGCAACGGGGATTATGACTGCCCCAAAGCTAGGTGGTGACCACTCCCCAGTCTGCCTCCTCCAAACCATGCCCCTTCCACCCCGCACTCCCGGCCCCCTGCCTCTCCTTGGATGTACCATGCCTCTGTCCACCTCCCCTCAGCCTCTTGCCTGGTTCCCAGGGGTGGGAGGCCGGAAAGGTCGCACCAAGAGAGAAGCTGCCACCAACACCAACCGTCCCAACCCTGGTGGCCATGAGAGGAAGCTGGTGACCAAGCTCCAGAACACGGAGCGGAAAAAGCGAGGGGCACGGTCCTGAGGCGGAGCTGGAAGTAAGGAATCGGGGGACCCAGAGGTCCCTCCGCCTCGGAAGGACGCACCTGAATGTGTGTGGTTGGGTGGGAAGAAGGGACCCAAGAGCCGTTGTCTCAACATAGAATAAAATGAGACACACATTCGACTCTGAGTTTCCTAGGGACCAGAGCAAAGGGGGAAACACAGAACCTTTCCAATTGGAGGGACATTTGGTTTACGGGGAGGGACGCAGAGGCCCAGAGAGGGTAGGGCCCTTCTCTGGAAACACAGTGACCAGGAGAGGTGGGGTTAGAACCATCCCTCTCTTCCCTTGCCCTAGATGAGGCCAGAGCACCGACACCACCCAGCGACGGAGACAGGACCGCGGAGAATCGGAGAATGGGAGAATCGGCACCTGGGGGCAGGGCCCAGGCCTGCTTCCCCCCCTTCTCTCCCCCAGGACTCATCCTACCTGACTGAGGCTCTGAGGGGCCACCAAGGAAGTGCCCCCAGCCCCAGCAAAAGGACAAGATAGGGAGTAAGAGGCAGGGAATGGAGAGGCAGGGTCGCAAAAAAAAAAAAAAAGCCCCTAAAAAGAAAGACAGCAAAGAAATTGGACCTCCCTAAGGGTGGGAAGGACAATAAACGAAGTACAGCTTCAGCTTGTGTGTGGGATTTGTCCCCTCTCTGCGTGGTGGTGTGTGTCCGCGTTTCTGCCTGCGCCTGCCTGTGTTTGCGCCAGCCCCTGGTAGCCGGGTTTGTTAGTGTCCATGTTTGGTCGTGTGCCTGGGAGAGGGTGTACCTGATTTTGCCTGGACAGGTAGAGGCCAGCGTGTTATTTTGGTGCACAGATATTTTGGTGACACTGTCTCCGTGGTTTCTTATGAAATGCAAGAAAAATTTCTGTTTCTTTGTCATGCTGCCTGGGAAACAAGCCCCCTCCCCGGCTCCTCTCCATTTCTAGAAAAAACAATCTTATTGATCATATCATTTTCATATAAAACCACCTTCTGGGGGCGCCTGGGTGGCTCAATCAGTTAAGCTTCCGACTCTTGATCTCGGCTCAGGGCTCCATCTCAGGATCGTGAGTTCGAGCCCCTCGTTGGGGCCACACCCAGCGTGGAGCCTACTTCAAATAAAATAAAATAAAAAATATATAAAAACCACCTTTTGAAGTGAATGGTATTTACTGGTGCCACCTAAAAATGGAGAAAACTAGGATTTAGAACATTAAAGGATTTGCCCCAGATTACCGAGGGCTCAAATTCAAGGATTCTCACTGTCCTCACTTATGCGGGGAGTCCCTCTGCCAAGGGGGATGCCAGGACAGGGTTCTGGGAGGTCAGCCGGGGGAGGAAGATCCTTACCTCGTATATATAATCAGTCTCAGGACCAGAGTTTGAGAAGGACATAGGGCAAATAAGAGGATCTATCGATTGAGATACAGGTTTGGGCTGCTGTAATGAAGACTCAAAATGGGATAGAAAGTTCTCCCTCTGTCACATAACAGCTCCAAGGGTCAGTACTCTTGGGCTAAAATGACAACTTCACTGTGTCAGGGATTCCAGCTACTTTTAGCCTCGTTATTCTGCCACCCTCAAAACATGGCTTCCCCGGGACTTGGGTGGTTCAGTCCGTTGAACATCTGACTCTTGGTTTTAGCTCAGGTTGTGATCTCAGGGTCGTAAAATCGAGCCCTGTGTCAGGCTCTGCGTTCAGCATGGAGTCTGCTTGAGATTCTTTCTCCCTCTGCCCCTGCCTCTCTCAAATATATAAATAAATCTTAAAAAAAAAAAACACACACACACACACAAAAACAAACCATGGCTTCCACTTTGGGGTCCAAACGAGATGCCATCACATCTGCATCTCAACCTGTGGAAAGGGAGTGGGGAAGGGACCAGAGGAAGCCACACCAATTCATTTTTAAGGCCATGACCTAAAAGTAGAATCCATTACATCGGGTCAGAATTTAATTACATGGCCACACCTAACTACAAGAGAGGCTGGGAAGCATGGTACTTAGGTGCTTAGCCACGTGTTGGCCAAAACTTGGGGAGGGCAGGAGAGTGAATACTGGAAAAAACCAGCAAGAAACATTTTCCACAGGCAGACTCAACAGGAGGAGGGAGAACACCCCTAGGCCCTGGGCAGAGCATTTTTCTTTTTCTCCTGCCCTTTCATGTAAGCCCTAGGCTGCAAAACTTGGAGCCAATTGTTCTTAGGGACCTAAGAACACGAGCAGAGGAATGAGGCACCTGTTGGAACAGTAATAGGTACACAGCCCATCAGGACCAGCTTGAACCTCTGTGAATCTCAGTGCATCAGCCTCCCCTGAGTCTGACCTATTAACAGTCACAGAATCTCTGGCTGGGTAGAACATTAGAGGACATCTAGTCCAACCCCACCGCACTCCAGACCGGGGTTGCCTCTGCTTGCTTGAATACCACTAGGGACAGGGAACTTGCCGCCTTTGAGCTGCCTGATTCCTTCTCAGAGCACCTTGTTAATGTGGGCTGAAGCAGCACCTGGGTGGCTCAGTCAGTTAAGCATCTGCCTTTGGCTCAGGTCATGATCCCAAGGTCCTGGGATTGAGCTCCCCCCCAAACCAGGCTCCCTGCTCAGGGGGATTCTGCTTCTCCCTTTCCCTCTGCCCCTCCCCTTCCCCAGCTTGTGCTCTCTCTCTCTCATAAATAAATAAAATCTTAAAAAAAAAAATGTGGGTCGAAATCTTAACTCTCCCACCTGCCCCTGAACAAGCTTCTGCTCCTTTGGTCCTTTCTGCCTGAGATGCCTTCAATCTCACCCACTGTGCAAGGCTCAGCTCTTCAAAGTCTTCCATCACCAGCCCTCCACCACCCCCTGTCCCCTCATTTCCACCCAGGGAGACACTTGCTCTGGAATCACAGGCACAACAAACCTGTGCCCAGGTTCTCACAAGCATTTGGCATAAAGCTCCTTCAGACTTCCCCTTGAGCCCCTCTTTCCTTGATAGATTATTTATTCACTCAGTTAATGCCTATCGGATGCCTGTCGCATTACCAGGGCCTGGTTGAAGGCATGGACTGCAAAGAGGGACAAATGGGACCCTGGTATGATCGGAACCGGGCCTTAGGGCCAGTGGCTGCTCTTGAACTCAGCAGGCAGATGAGAGGAGCGAGCTCTCAGCCCAGCACGGATCTGGTGTGTCATCTTCAAAAAATCACGGCCACCGCTCCCAAGTATCAGGCTTACTGCTCCGTGATAGGTGTTTTATAGGCATTGTCCCATTTAATCCTTCCAATAACCCAACAGGCAGACTATTATTGACCTTATTTTCCATCCCAGAAAACCAAGGTTCAGAGAAGGTAAGTAACTGGCCCAAAGTCACACAGCCACAAACTGCAGGAGTGGGATTTTGAACTTAGGTCTAATTTTTGAAGCCTAGGCCTTTCCTTTTTCACTATGTGCCTGAGAATAACCATGTACTGACAACGTGGAATCCTAGGTGTTAGTTAATTTCTGGTTAATTACTCCTTCTGAGCCTCAGTTTCCTGTCCTGTCAAAAGATACTTTATTTATTTTTTTAAAGATTTTATTTATTTATTTATTTATTTATTTATTTATTTATTTATTTGACAGAGAGAGACACAGCGAGAGAGGGAACACAAGCTGGGGGGAGTGGGAGAGGGAGAAGCGATGCGGGGCTCAAACTGAGCTGAAGGCAGACGCTTAACGACTGAGCCACCTAGGCGCCCCCGAAAGATACTTTAAAGGAGAAAACACAGTCTGCAAAGTGCTGTGTCTCTAGCTGAACCTGGCCACTCCCTGTGCTCTGGGTCCTTTGACACTTTGCCAGAAGGCCCCACATGCTACTCTCACTCTGATTCGCCTTCCCTGGCCTTGCCCTTCCCTGGCACAGTCTCCCCCTGGGAAGCCTTTAGGCTGTTCCAGGAACAAGATAATTCTTGGAATTACTGAATGTTCAGATCCTGGGAGTTAGAGCCCCATTCTCTATCCTTTGCAGAAGGGCCTGGTGGGGCAAGGGGCAGGGAGTGGCTGAAATTCACATGAGGACCCAATAGGGACAAGAACCCGCTCTTGACTCTCTCCACCCAGAACCTCCCTCTTCTGTTCCACCCACTCTTCTACCCTCTTTCTTTTTGATCCCCTAGTTGCATGTAATGTCTGTCTCCCCGCTTTCTAGGGTTCCTCCTGAGAACGGAGGGACGACTGACCTCTACTGCCCCTCGGGAGCTTACGGATGTTTCCCCATCAGGTTGCCACGGTTCAAAGGATTCCCGGCTCCCTACCGAGAATCAGGACACTCACCATGGGGCTCTTTATTGGCTTCCCAGACACCTAGGTCTCTTATGCCCACTCAGCTCTCAGATGTGTATTTTTTTAAATTTCAGAATCACCCCATAGTTGATTTTTAACTGGCACTCCTTAAAGGTAATGCTAATAATAGGCACAGTGAAGGCTACCGTTATTGATCCTCTGCCCCAAGGTTTTCCCGGTCTCCTCTCACTCGGCACTTCTGTGATTTCTACCCTATGTGCATTTTGGCCATACCACTGCCTACTTAGAACTTTTAAAATGACCTCCTTAGGGGCGCCTGGGTGGCTCAGTTGGTTAAGCGTCTGCCTTCGGCTCAGGTCATGATCCCAGGGTCCTGGGATCGAGCCCCGCATCGGGCTCCCCGCTCAGCGGGAAGCCCGCTTCTCCCTCTCTCACTCCCCCTTGCTTGTGTTCCCTCTCTTGCTGTGTCTCTCTCTGTCAAATAAATAAATAAAATCATTTAAAAAAATAAAATAAAATGACCTCCTTACCTTTTTCACTCAAATATATTTTAAAAGGAGATCAGGGGCCCCCGGGTGGCTCAGTTGGTGAAGTGTTCTGACTCTTGATCTCAGCTCAGGGCTTGATCTCAGGGTTGTGAGTTCAAGCCCCGAGTTGGGCTCCACGCTGGGCATGGGAGCCTACTTTAAAAAAGAGAGAGAGACGACATAACCACCGAAAGTGGAAAACCACAATCACTTGTCATAACTAGAATTTTATAAAAAGAAACACCTAACTATAACTTTTTTCAGTCCACCTGCGCACACCGTCGACAACCTTGTGCA
>NW_028041203.1:0-467 GCF_054177405.1 Leptonychotes weddellii
ATTAGATTTTGGGTGTGTTTTGGTCTGTTAGAAGAAACTGTGTCTCAAAATTTTAAAGAAAGAAAAATTTATATATGTACAAAAATAAGGATTGATATGATGAAGTGATGGAATATGACTGTAAAGATGAAAATTATAAAAAATTTTATAAAAGAAATTGATAAGAAGTTGTTTGAAAAAAGAAAGAAGAGGATTTAAAAAAAAAAGAAAAAAAGGGAGAGAATGTGATCAGGCAGGAGAGTCGAACAAAACCATACACTAGAGATTCAGGGTATATTTTGATCTGTTAGAAGAAACTTTCTCAAAATTTTAAAGAGAGAACAACTTATATATATATGCCAAAAATAAGGGTAACTACTATGAGGGTGTAGAATATGACTCTAAAAATGAAAAATAAAAATGTTTTTTAAAAAAGGGACTGATAAGATGTTGGTTGTAAAAGGGAAAAAGTAAAATTCAAAAAAAAA
>NW_028041204.1:0-467 GCF_054177405.1 Leptonychotes weddellii
CTTAACCAACTGAGCCATCCAGGCTCCCCTCTGAATTTCCTTTTTAAATAATGGAAACTATGTTTTAAAACATTCCAACCTTCCATTTCTAAAATAATATCTAAAATGTATTAGGGGGGCGGAGCAAGATGGCGGAGGAGTAGGAGACCTGGATTTCGTCTCCTCTCAGGAATTCAGCTGGATAGGGATCAAACCATTCGGAACACCTACAAACTCAACAGGAAATCGAAGATAAGAAGAGCAACAACTCTCTCATCAGAAAAGCGACCACTTTCTGGAAGTAAACTTCCAGAACTTCACGTGCGGAGAAGTGAATCTGAGGCAATATTCGGGAGCATAGACGGCGGGGGAGGGAACTCTGTCGGCCGCTTCTAGCAAGTGATAGAACCACGGAGCACAAAATCGGAACTTTTAAAAGTCTGCTCCGCTGAGGGACGTCACTCTGGTGGCTAAGCGGGGGGTGGAAC
>NW_028041205.1:0-467 GCF_054177405.1 Leptonychotes weddellii
CTCTGAGAAACAAACTGAGGGTTCTAGAGGGGAGGGGGGTAGGGGGATGGATTAGCCTGGTGATGGGTATTAAAGAGGGCACGGACTGAATGGAGCACTGGGTGTTCTACGCAAACAATGAATCATGGAACACTACATCAAAAACTAATGATGTAATGTATGGTGATTAACATAACATAATAGAATTAAAAAAAAAAAAGATTTCCTTCTGCTCCTCCCTGGTTGCGTGCTCTCAAAAAAAAAAAAAAACCTGAACTGAGATTGGAGTTGCCACCCAAGACACAGAGTTTACATTTTGAATCAAATCAAATTACCTCCTATCTGCCTTAAAAAAAAACAGTAATATTAATAAACTCTTTGTAGGAATGTAAAAAAATATCCAGAGTCTTTACAATATAACTTTAACAATGTACAGGATCAATCTAAAATCACTGACATACATACAGGAAAATGTGACCCATTCTCAA
>NW_028041206.1:0-467 GCF_054177405.1 Leptonychotes weddellii
TCCCACCAAACATCTGGCCTCAACAAGGTAGTTTCCCATGTCCATTACAAGGCTATGCTGTTCCTCAATGAAGAAGCACAGTAGTTTCAGTGAGTTCCAACCATAGCATGGTCGATGAAAATAGCCCTTAAAATCCCCTAGACCCATGGTTTTCACATTTTTCTTCGAGGATCCTCAGAGGTCATCTGGGGAGAAGGGGAGGAAGTTAAATGGAATGGTCCATCTACTGGCTTCCACCATTGTAGCACTATTCTGATATACTTTCTTTAGGTTTAACATGTGTTAGGGTTCTCCAGAGAAACAGAATGCATAGGAGATAGATAAATAGATGATAGATGATAGATAGATAGATAGATAGATAGATAGATAGATAGATAAGGAGATGTATTATAGACAAGAAGATGTATTATATTGTATTATATTTTTTAAATTTTTACATTTTTAAATTAACATATAATGTATTATTT
>NW_028041207.1:0-467 GCF_054177405.1 Leptonychotes weddellii
GTCCTATTAGCCATCTTCCCTTTTATCTTCTCCAGGTCACGGCCAAACTGCTTTCAGGGCTTGTCTACACTGGGTACCTTCCTGTCCCCATCTTTGCCCATCCCGTAGCACACTGCAGTCTGGCTCTGTGCTATCGATCCCCCAAAACTTCTCTCCCTACGCTTACCAATGACATCCATGTCACCACACCCAGTGGCCGGTTTCCAGTCTTGTTTTACTGCACTTTTCTGTAAAGTTTGACTTAAGATTTTCAGCATTCGAAATGTATTCCCCTCTCTCCCATGACATCATCCTTGCCTGATTTTCATCTCTCCTTCCTGGCTACTCCTCTGCCTCGTCTGCTATAAGACTTGGTCGTAAATCATTTACTCTTCTCACTCTTCACTCTTTCCTTGGGCGATTTCATCCATTCTTTTGACTTCAGTCACCATCGCTTCACGGATGAGGTTTGTATCTTTACTCCAGAC
>NW_028041208.1:0-467 GCF_054177405.1 Leptonychotes weddellii
AGCCCGATGTGGGGCTCCATCCCAGCACCCTGGGACCATGACCTGAGCCAAAGGCAGACGCTTAACGACTGAGCCACCCAGGTGCCCCCCCTTCAATTTATTTTTGACTGCAGGTTGTCAATGACTTACACAGCACTGTAGTGAAGAAAGCCTGGACTCTGGAGTCAACTTGCTTTTTTTTTTTTTTTTAAGATTTTATTTATTTATTTGAGAGAGAGAGAGTGCACAAATGGAGGGGAGGGGCAGAGGGATTGGGAGAAACAGACTCCCTGCAAAGCAGGGAACCCTCCTGGGGCTTGATCCCAGGACTCTGAGACCATGACCTGAGCCGAACGCAGATGCTTAACTGACTTAGCCACCCAGGCACCTTCAACTTATTTTTTAAATTAATATTTTTTAAAAAGAGAAATAGATGTGCAAAATAGAAAATTTATGAAAGTATAAAGAAGGGAAAAAATCACCTACAG
>NW_028041209.1:0-467 GCF_054177405.1 Leptonychotes weddellii
TCCCACCAAACATCTGGCCTCAACAAGGTAGTTTCCCATGTCCATTACAAGGCTATGCTGTTCCTCAATGAAGAAGCACAGTAGTTTCAGTGAGTTCCAACCATAGCATGGTCGATGAAAATAGCCCTTAAAATCCCCTAGACCCATGGTTTTCACATTTTTCTTCGAGGATCCTCAGAGGTCATCTGGGGAGAAGGGGGGGAAGTTAAATGGAATGGTCCATCTACTGGCTTCCACCATTGTAGCACTATTCTGATATACTTTCTTTAGGTTTAACATGTATTAGGGTTCTCCAGAGAAACAGAATGCATAGGAGATAGATAAATAGATGATAGATGATAGATAGATAGATAGATAGATAGATAGATAGATAGATAAGGAGATGTATTATAGACAAGAAGATGTATTATATTGTATTATATTTTTTAAATTTTTACATTTTTAAATTAACATATAATGTATTATTT
>NW_028041210.1:0-467 GCF_054177405.1 Leptonychotes weddellii
TCCTCTTAATTCGCCCAAGATATTATAGAGAATTATTGACTGAACAGACTTGCTGTCCCTTATGGCAATGCTTAGAAAATTGTACACCAAGAAAATGATGTTTGTGTGACATAGTGAAATAAACTTGAAGGGATTTAAAGTCAGCTCTATAAATTTTGGTGAAAAAATTCATTGTATTTCTTATGTCCTAAGAAAAAAATTATATAATATGATTAAAATTTATAATAAATTAAAATATATTAAATATTAAAACTTCAAATTCTAGGTATTCATCATTGATGAGAAATTTTCTTTGCATGAATACATGGTAGTAAATAGCAGAGGGTACATACTGCTTTTTCTCCTTTCTGGCTATTTAACAGAATTTGGAAAATTCAACTTCTTTGGATCATGCTTCAGGGAGTGATCATTCTTTTTATTTTTTTAAAAGTTTGTTTATGTATGTATGTATGTATGTATTTATTTTG
>NW_028041211.1:0-467 GCF_054177405.1 Leptonychotes weddellii
GCGGCCCTGGGCCGCCGGGCAGCGTTCTCTGCGGGTCCACTCCTGCCTGTTGCCCTCAGTTCCAGCCTGCCACGGGCTCCTGCCGGGGTCAGCGTGCCGAGAGGGGGATCCCCCGCCCCCGCCGGGGTCAGCGTGCCGAGAGGGGGAGCCCCCGCCCCCGCCCCCACCGGGGTCAGCGTGCCGAGAGGGGGGCCCCCTGCCCACGCCGGGGTCAGCGTGCCGAGAGGAACCTCCCCGCCCCCATCCCTGCCGGGGTCTGTGTTATGAGAGGGGGCCCCCCCGCCCCCGCCGGGGTCAGTGTGCCGAGAGGGGGACCCCCGCCCCCGCCGGGGTCAGCGTGCCGAGAGGGGGACCCCCCGCCCCCGCCCCCACCGGGGTCAGCGTGCCGAGAGGGGGGCCCCCTGCCCACGCCGGGGTCAGCGTGCCGAGAGGAACCTCCCCGCCCCCACCCCTGCCGGGGTCAGCGT
>NW_028041212.1:0-467 GCF_054177405.1 Leptonychotes weddellii
GCTTCCCGCGGAGCAGGGAGCCTGATGTGGGGCTCGATTCCAGGACCCTGAGATCATGACCTGAGCCGAAGGCAGACGCTTAACCAACTGAGCCACCCAGGCACCCCTAAAGATTTATTTATTTACTTTAGTGAGAGAGAGAGAGAGCAGGAACGGGAGAGGCAGAGGGAGAGGGAGAGAAGCAGACTCCATGTGGAGCAGACTCCCCGCTGAGCAGGGAGCCCGATGCGGGGCTCGATCCCAGGACCCTGGGATCATGACCTGAGCTGAAAGCAGAAGCTTAATGTCTGAGCCACCCAGGCGCCCCTTATTTATAGTGTTTTGAGTATATCTCTTTGTATAGATTTCTTACTGGTTGCTCTAGGTAACCAGTAGATATGTAACTTATCTATCGGTATCAGCATTTACTACTTTGAATGAAGTATAGAAACCTTATTTCTTTTACCCTTCCCACTTTTTATTTTTTA
>NW_028041213.1:0-9645 GCF_054177405.1 Leptonychotes weddellii
CCGATGTGGGACTTGATCCCAGGACCCTGGGATCATGACCTGAGCCAAAGACTCAGCCCAACAACTGAGTCACCCAGGCGCCCCAGTATATAAACTTTTTAAAAGTTTTATTTATTTATTTGGGGGCACCTGGGTAGCTCAGTTAAGCATCCAACTCTTGACTTAGGCTCAGGTCATGATCTCAGGTTGTTAGATCAAGCCCCATGTCGGGCTCCGTGCTGGGCACGGGGCCTTCTTAAGATTCTCTCTCTCCTTCTCCCTCTGTCCCTTGGTCCTTCCCCCTCCCCTCCAAAAAAGTGTTATTTATTTAAGTAATCTCTACCCCCAAAGTGGGGCTCACCTCACAACCCTGATATCAAGAGTTGCATGCTTTCGACTGAGCCAGCCAAGCACCTCTATTATTCCATATACTATAAAACTCCACTACACTGCTATTATTTTTGTTTTAGATAGTTAATTACCTTCTAGGGTGATTAAAAATAATTTAAACATGTCTTTTATATTTACTTTCATTTTAACCATTTCTGAAAATTAGTATTTCCTTGTGTACCTCCAAGTACCTGTCTGGTATCATGTCCTTCCCCTTGAAAAACTTCCTTTAAGATCTGATGGTATAGGGCGCCTAGGTGGCTCAGTTGGTTAAGCGACTGCCTTCGGCTCAGGTCATGATCCTGGAGTCCCAGGATCGAGTCCCGCATCGGGCTCCCTGCTCGGCGGGGAGTCTGCTTCTCCCTCTGACCCTCCCCCCTCTCATGTGCTCTCTGTCTCTCTCATTCTCTCTGTCTCAAATAAATAAATAAAATCTTTAAAAAAAAAAAAAGATCTGATGGTATAGTTCTGCTGGTAATGAATTCTCAGCTTTTGTTGATTTGAAAAAGTCTTTCATTTTTTTATTTTTTAAATTAATATGCAGTAAAATTGAGTTTATTTGTGTACAATTCTGAGTTTTGAGACATGTGTAGAGTCCTATAATCACCACAATCAGCATACAGAATAGTTGTGCTTTCATTTAAAAAGAAAAAAAGCTTTTTATTTTGAAAGACTTATAGATCACGTGATGTTGCAAAAAATAGCATAGAGTCCTGTTTACTCTTCACCTAGATTTGCCCAATGGTAGCATCTTACATAACTATCGTACAATATCAAAGCCTATTCTCAATTCAACAACATTAGGGCAATATTATTAAGCAGACTTATTCAGATCTTACTTAGATTTCACCAGTTCTTACATGCATTTGTGTGTGTGTGTGTAATTGTATGCAGTTAGGTATAGATTCATGTTACCAGCACCTTCATTTACTTTAAGTAAACTCTATGTCCAATGTGGGACTCAAACTCATGACCTTGAGGTCAAGAATTGCATGTTCTACTGACTAAGCCAGCCAAGCACCCCTAGCACCTTCATTTTTGAAAGATACTTTTACTGTATATAGAATTCTGGGTTGACAGTTTCTTCAGCATTTTCAGATGTCAATTCATGGAGCAACCAGCTGGCTCAGTCAGTAGAGCATGTGACTCTTGATCTTCAGGTCATGAGTTCAAGCCCCATGTTGGTCCCAGAGCTTACTGAAAAAAACTATATATAAACAAACAAATAAGGGCGCCTGGGTGGTTCAGTTGGTTGAGCAACTGCCTTCGGCTCAGGTCATGATCCTGGAGTCCCTGGATCGAGTCCCGCATCGGGCTCCCTGCTCGGCAGGGAGTCTGCTTTGCCCTCTGACCCTATCCCCTCTCATGTGTTCTCTCTCATTCTCTCTCTCTCAAAATAAATAAATAAAATCTTTAAAAAGACAAACAAACACACAAACAAATAAACAAGCTGGTTCATTGTCTTCTGCTTACATAGTTTCTGATATGAAGTCTGCTGTAATTCTTACCTATGTGCTTCTGTCAGTAGTAATGTGTCTTTTTTTTTTCCCCTCTCTGTCTCCTTCAGAATTTTCTCTTTGTTTTTCAGTAGTTTGACTATGATGTATTAGGTGATCTTATTTTTGCTTTTTTGTTGGTGGGGGGTAATTTGTCCTACTTGGGTGTTCTCTGATTCTTAAAGACCTATGGTCAATGTCTTCTACCATTTTTGGAAAATTCTCAGCCATTATCTCTTCACATGTTTCTTCTACTCATTCTCTCTCTTTTCCTTCTGGGATTTCAATTACATGTGTATTAGGTAATTTGACATTGTCCTGCAACTCTTGGATGCTCTGTTCTTTTTTTTTTTTTTTTTTTTGGTTTTACACTTATTTTTCTCTGTGTTTCGGTTTGGGTAATTTCTGTTGACCTATCTTCAAGTTTACTGACTCTTTCCTTAGTCTTGTTGAGCCTACTGAGGAGCTCATAGAGGCATCCTTCATCTTTGCTACCATGATTTTTTTTTCCTTTTTTAATTTCTAGAATTTCCATTTGACTCTTACACCTTCCATCTCTGCTGAAATTCCCCATCTGTTTATGCATGTGGTCCATCTTTCCTACTAGCACTTTTAACATATAAATCATGATTATTTTTAAAAGCACTTATCAGGGTGCCTGGGTGGCTCAGTGGGTTAGGTGTCCGACTCTTGATCTCAGCTCAGGTCTTGATCTCAGGGTTGTGAGTTCAAGCCCTATGTTGGGCTCCACACTGAGCATGGAACCTACTTAAAAAAAATAAATAAAAAATAAATAAAAGCCCTTGTCTAGGGGCACCTGGGTGGCTCAGTTGTTAAGCATCTGCCTTTGGCTCAGGTCATGGTCCCAGGGTCCTGGGATCGAGCCCCGCATCAGGCTCCCTGCTCCGCAGGAAGCCTGCTTCTCCCTCACCCCCCTGCTTGTGTTCCCTCTCTTGCTGTGTCTCTCTCTGTCAAATAAATAAATAAAATCTTAAAAAAAAAAAAAAGCCCTTGTCTAGGGGTGATTGGCTGGCTTAGTTGAACATGTGACTCTTGATCTCTGGGTCATGAGTTCGAGCCCCACGTTGGGTGTAGAATTTACTTTAAAAAAAAATTTTTTTTTAAGTCCTTGTCTAATTGTTTCAACAACTGAATCATTTCTGAGTCTGGCTTGTTGGATTCCTTTGAACATAAGCAAGTGTAAGAAGGCCAGTGAGGCTGGAGATCAGGGATAGAAAAACTGCAGAGAGAGACAGTGGCCACGGGGCAGTGCCCTTCCAGCCATAAGGGGGATTGGGCTTTATCCTGAGAGCAATGGGAACTATTGGAGAGTATAAGCAGGGGAGTCATATGATCAATTTTGGGTTTTTGAAAGCTCTTCTGCTGGTGTACAGAGAATAGATTGTGTGAAAGCCAGAGCAGAAGCAGGGAGACCAATCAGGAAGCAGAGAAAAAAAGGGGAGCATAGCACATCCAGGGCAGCAGAGAGCCTGAACCTGGGACCCTGTGTACCATTTCCATGTCCTTCCAGCACCCGGAAGGAAAAAAACTGGTTCTAGAGAGGGGGTTTGAAAGGGAGTTCAAGGGGCGCCTGAGTGGCTCAGTCGTTAAGCGCCTGCCGTCGGCTCAGGTCATGATCCCAGGGTCCTGGGATCGAGTCCCGCATCGGGCTCCCTGCTCTGCGGGAAGCCTGCTTCTCCCTCTCCCACTCCCTCTGCTTGTGTTCCCTCTTTCGCTGTGTCTCTCTCTGTCAAATAAATAAATAAAAAATCTTTAAAAAAAAAAAAAAAAGAAAGGGAGTTCAAGCGCGCAGTTTCTTGCTAGTTTTAACATATGACCACCAGAGGGCGCAAAACCCTCACGAGACGCTTGGACTCGGACCTGGGTCCTCCGCCCCCTACTGCGTCCTGGAACTCGGGCAGCCCGAGGTAGACCCGTCTCCTTGTCCAGTTAGATGGCTGATTCTAGGGCTGACAGGAACCAGACTTCAGTTCCGAGGGTGTTTTGTGAGAAAGCAGTGAGTAAATTGAAGGAATTCTGGACTGGAAGCCTCAAAATGCGAGTTCTAGCCCCTTCCCAGCAGCTCCCTGACTTAGGCAAGTTACATCACCTCCCCGAGCCCGAGCCCGGTGTCTGCAAGAATGGAGATGGTTTTTGCCACTATTTCCCCTTTTGCTTCCCGATCTGGCCCAGGCCCTCATTTCAGAGAGAGGCTGTGTAATGTGGGGGCTCAGAACGTGGTGTCTGAGCCACCCGGGGTTATTTCAAACCATTCCAACCACAAACTAGCCAAGCTACCTTGGACAAGTGACTTCACCTCCTGAGAGCCCCAGTTTCCATCTTTGTTAAGTGGGAACCCTAACACATCCCTTGCACAGTTGCAAACTGTAAGATAATGTCCCTAAGTACTTAGCACAGTGGCTGGCACATAATAATTGTTCAATGTATGCTTATTATCCAGCTGGAAAGTGGACTCACATTCATTTCAGCGCTTACCTGAATCTCCAGGACTGGGGCCCTGTTAGTAATTCCTTCAGTGGCTTTCAGCAAGATTCTTTCCCTTTTCGGAGCCTCAGTTTGTCCAACAGAAAAAATGGAGGGTTGGATTAGACTGGGTACTCAGCAGGAGCCCTTTTAGCCCTGACATCCAGGCTGCTTCCATCTCCCTCCCTCCTACCTCCCCTCCCTTTCTTTCTTTCTTCCATTTAACCATCATGTATTTGTTCATTCAACAATTACATATTTACTGGGTATCTACTATATTCCAGGTGCAGGAAACAAAACAGACCCACATCAAAACAGGTGTCAGCCACGGAGAGCCAGCCCGTGGGAAGCACGTTTGTTCAAAAGCTCCTTTGCTTTCTCTTCCAGCAATCAATCCTTGCAGGTTATTTCGTGTTTGGAACAGGAAAGAATTGCGCCAAGAGTTTATTTCTGTGCATCTCCGTGTGGCTGTGGACACACACACATTTATATATAACATTTGCTGCTGCGTTGTCATGGGAACCAGTTTTTGGTCTCCGGGCCTGAGGGATGCCTGGGCCTGGAGGAGCTTTTATGGAACAGCCCCTGCCTGCACTTTGGTGTGGTGCGCGATCCTGCTGGGAGAGTTGCCCCAAGAGCCTTTGTCGGCCCTTTTGATCATCGTTGCCTGTTTTTCTCATTGATCTTGTCGGATGTGAGTGAATTTGACTGAGGGAACTGAATGTCAAGCTCAGTGACTGGCAGAGCGAGATCCTCTGGGACATTTGCCAACTAGCAGCGTGGATAGGTCAGCTTGGGCTTTTTTGTCTTCTTAAGCCCTTGATGTGGGAATGTTTAAGGCTTTGGGGAAGACGTGGATGAGAAGACAAAAGCAGCCAGGGAATGTGTTTTCAGGACGACAGCTGCAGCAGCCCTTGGGACTTGGCAGGCGGTGCCAGAGCAGGGAGGGGCCGAGTGCCCGCTGGAGGGAGGCAGGGACTTGCCATTCGCCAGTGGCTTCTCTGGGTCTGGCCCCATCCTGGGTGCTTTGCGTATGTTACTCCCTGGAATTCTGGAATCCACCCTGGAGGACAGACATCTCATGCTTCCTAGTGGGAGACTGGCATGGGAGGGAGAGGAAAAGTGGCCTAGCTAGGGAGTGGCAAAGCTGAGCTTCAGACCCAGGTTGGGCCTGACCCCAGAGCTGGGCTTTACCCACTCTGTTGTGGCCCTGGGCAACCTTCCGCCACCAGGCCCCCTGTGCATCTGGAAAGGCGGTCCAGAGAACGGAGTCCTCGCAAACCCCAGGTCTGAGGAAGAGCTGAAGGGAAGAGGACCCCATTTACTGATGATCTCCTGTGTTCAGTACTGAGCTCCGTCTTTCCACCTCACAGATCTGCTAGAACATTGAAACTCCTATAATCCCCATGCAGATGAGCGAAATCGAGGCCCAGAAGGGTGAGGTGATTTAACGAAGGTCTCGGAACTGGGTTTTGAGCCACGGCAATTGTTTTCCCAACTGAAAGCCCTATGAGCACTGCCCTGGGCTGCCTTCTGCCACATTTCCCAGCCACAGTGCTGAAGAGAGGTGTTTAGGTGTTCTAAGAGCAGGGAAGGCCACTCCAGAAAACCTTGTATGGTGGAGGACTCCAACCTGCCCAGATAGTGCTCCCCCAAATCTACCAGAGTAGGGTTACACTCAGGAACTCAATCAACATCCATCCCTCCATTTTATGGACGCCTCGTACGTGCCAGGCTCGGTCTGGGTACAGGGCACCCAGCAATGAATGTGAAAGTCGTGATCGCTGCTTTGGGAGCTTACTCTCTAGCAGAGGGACAGCCACGAGACAAGTAAGTTTAAGTGTGAGAAGGTCAATGGTACTATGGGTGCAAATAGCAGGGACTGTTGGCCTGGGTGGAGGGGGGTGTTGGCATCAACTTACAGGAACCTTCCTGACACTTGGGCTCCAGAAGACCGAGAATATAACCGAGTGCTGAAAGTCAGCCGTGCTATGGCATGAAATGAAAGAAGTTTCTATTTTCCTGATGTTCAGATGTGATACTTATCCTCAAGCCATTTACAGCTTCATTGATGAGACAAAGAGGTTAACGATTATGACTACTTACTGCAGCCAGGGATGAGGCTACAGAAGCCCCCTCTGAATACAGTGTGATAGAAGCATAGGAAAATAATGTCCCGACACAAAAGTGGCAGAAGGCAGCGACATCTGGGTGGCTTAGTCAATTGAGTGTCTGACTCTTGATTTTGGCTCAGGTCATACTCTCAGGGTTATGGGATCAGGCCCTGTATCAGGCTCCATGCTCAGTGCAGTCTGCTGGAGAGTCTCTCTCTCTCTCTCTCTCTGCCCCTCTCCGTGCTTGCTCTCTAAGTAAATAAATAAATAAATAAAATCTTTAAAAAAATAAGTAACAGAAGATAGAGCAATTAAATCTGTCTGGGGGGAGCAGGAAGAGAATCGAGGAACGTTTGCCCCATAAGATGACACGAGCTGGGTTTTGAAGGATCAATAGGAGCTAGCTAGGAGTCCAGGAGCCAAAGACACTCCAAGGGTGGGAACAACGTATGGAAAGAGTTGGCAACAGGAAAGTGCTTGGCTGTTCCGGGTGCGTGTCCACGGGGGAAGGGGCAGGAACTGAGGGTGCAGACATCGGTAGGAGCGAGATGCAGTCATGCAGGTACCCTGGTCGGGAACCTGGACTCTATCCAATCCCTGCTTAGCCTGCGTAAGGGGGAGAACCATGCATCTTCTTCAAATTCTCTACTTCAGTGGAAGAAAAGGCGTGTAATGAGGGTAGGGGGAAAAAAGCATGATTGCCGAATTTGGGAAAGTGAAAAATGTCCATCTGCAGAATTAATTCTAAATTGCTGCTATTTTCATTCTCACGCCAGCGGGAAAGGCAGAGCCTAGCAACGCGCCCCAGCCTCTTTCCAGGTGCCTGGAGTGCCAGCAGGCCAGGCCAGGCCAGGCCAGCAGGCTGGCTCCCGTGGAGATTGGTGGAGTCAGTTCGGAGCTTGGTGCCAGCTGTGGGCATCTGGAAATCCAGCTTCCTCTTCCAGTCATTGGATAGGGGGGAAAGAGAGTCCAGGATTTTCCCAAGGCAGCAAACTTGGCAGGATGATTAAATAGCATCTGGCTTGACAAGAGCCAGGGGAAGGCTGGGCCACCCAGGGTAGAGGATATGGTTTCCAGATTCAAGATGGGATATGTGGGTGATTGTGTGAAGTCCCTTGGTTTAGAGAGAGCTGGAAGCCTGCTAGGCGGGTATTAGAGACCTTTCACTGGGCCAGGCCCAGGGGCAGTGCAGGTTGATCTCAGGAGATTTGGTGTAGGGGGTTCTAATAAGGCCTGGCATCAGCAAGGTCAAAGGTTGCCTTGCCCCCAGACCCAGCAGCCACCTCCTGAACATGTTGGGTGGTTAACCAGACAAGGAGGGAAGAAGCCCCTGTTACGGTTCAGCTCCTACGTGTAGGCAGTATTAGTACTCAGAACTCTTATCAGAGTGTTACGGGGATTAAATGAGTTGATACATATAAAGAGTTTTACTCAATGCCTGGCTCATAGTGAATGCTCGATGAAAGTTAGTTGTTTTTATCAGCCAGACATGCTGATGGTTGGTTTCTGCTTGCTAGCTTACTTAATGCTCACGACAGCTCTCGGAAGTAGGAATTAATAGGTGAAAAAAATTATTATAGTTGGGGAAACTGTGGCACAGTGGGGTTATGGAATTTGCTCAAAGACACAGTTAAAAGTGGAAGAGAGGAAAGAACTTGTATGCCTCAACAATGATAAAAAGACAAACAGGGAGGGGCGCCTGGGTGACTCAGTCTGTTAAACGTCTGACTCTTGGTCTCAGGGTCAAGATTTCAAATCCTGCATTGGGCTCCACAGTGGGTGTGGAGCCTAGTTAAAAACAAACAAACACATTGGGGTGCCTGGGTGGCTCAGTTGTTAAGTGTCTGCCTTCGGCTCAGGTCATGATCCCAGGGTCCTGGGATCGAGCCCCTCATCGGGCTCTCTGCTCAGCGGGAGGCCTGCTTCTCCCTCTCCCACTCCTCCTGCTTGTGTTCCTTCTCTGTCAAATAAATAAATAAAATCTTTAAAAAACAAACAAACAACACAAACAGGGAGATGCCTGGCTGGCTCAGTAGGTAGAGTGCCAGCCTCTTGATCTCAGGGTTGTGAGTTCAAGTCCCACATTAGGTGTGAAGCCTCCTTGAAAAAAAAAATTCAAAAAAAATTTTTAAAAAAATTCAAAAATGGGCAAAGCACTTGAATAGACATTTCCATAAAGAAGGTATCAAATGGCACCACCTGGGTGGCTTCAGCTCAGGTCCATGATCTCAGGGGCCTGGGATCGAGCCCTGTGTTGGGCTCCCTGCTGAGCAGGGAGCCTGCTTCTCCCTCTGCCTGCCGCTCCCCCTGCTTGTGCTAAATAAAATCTTTAAAAATTAAACGGAATTACCATATGATCCAGTAATTCCACTTCCGGGTATATACCCCAAAGAATTGAAAGCAGTAACTCGAACGGATACTTGCATACCCATTCTCAAAGGTCCATTGATCTCTGTATGGACGAACAAAATGTGGTATATCTATGTAATGGAATATTATTCAGCCTTAAGAAGGAATTATGTGCTGATACATGCTGCAGGATGGATGAACCTTAGAAACATTATACTAGATGAAATGTGCCAGGCACAAAAGGACAAGTATTGTGTGATTCCATTTATATAAGGTCCCTAGAGCAGTCAAATTCATAGAGACAGGAAGTGAAATGTGGTTGTCAGGGAAGAAGAGAACAGGGAGTTACTGTTTAATGAGTACAGGAGTTTTGGTTTGGGATGTGGCAGAAGTTCTGAACATGGACAGTGGTGGTGATTGCACAACAATGTGAATGACACCTAATGCTGCTTAACTGTACACTTAAAAATGGTTCAAGTGGGGGTGGCTGGGTGGCTCGTTTGGCTAAGCGCCTGACTCTTGGTTTCAACTCAGGTAGTAATCTCAGGGTTGTGGGATCGAGCCCTGCATTGGGCTCTGCACTGAGTACAAAGTCCACTTGAGTTTCTCTCTCCCTCTCCTTCTGCCCCTCCCTCCCTGCCATGCTCGAGCTCTCTCTCTAAAATAAATCAATCTTTTAAAAAAATGGTTTAAGTAGGGGCGCCTGGGTAGCTCAGTCGTTAAGCGTCTGCCTTCGGCTCAGGTCATGATCTCAGGGTCCTGGGATCGAGCCCCACATCGGGCGGGAGGCCTGCTTCTCCCTCTCCCACTGCCCCTGCTTGTGTTCCCTCTCT
>NW_028041214.1:0-467 GCF_054177405.1 Leptonychotes weddellii
GATGAATGGATAAAGAAGATGTGGTATATACATATATATACATATATATATATATGTATATATATATATATAATGGAATATTACTCAGCCATCAGAAAGGATGAATGCTTACCATTTACATCGACATGGATGGAATTGGAGGGTATTATGCTAAGCGAAATAAGCCAATCAGAGAAAGACAGTTAACATATGGTTTCACTCATATGTGGAATATAAGAAACAGCACAGAGGATCATAAGGAAAGGGAGGGAAAATTGAATGGGAAGTTATCAGAGAGGAAGAAAAACCATGAGAGACTCTTAACTATAGGAAACAAATTGAGGGGTACTAAAGGGGAGGTGGGTGGGGGGATGGGGTAATTGGGTGATGGGCATTAAGGAGGGTACGTGATGTGATGAGCCCGGTGTTATATGCAACTGATGAATTATTGAACACTACATCTGAAACTAATGAAGTACTATATGTTG
>NW_028041216.1:0-467 GCF_054177405.1 Leptonychotes weddellii
ATTAGATTTTGGGTGTGTTTTGGTCTGTTAGAAGAAACTGTGTCTCAAAATTTTAAAGAAAGAAAAATTTATATATGTACAAAAATAAGGATTGATATGATGAAGTGATGGAATATGACTGTAAAGATTAAAATTATAAAAAATTTTATAAAAGGAATTGATAAGAAGTTGTTTGAAAAAAGAAAGAAGAGGATTTTAAAAAAAAAGAAAAAAAGGGAGAGAATGTGATCAGGCAGGAGAGTCGAACAAAACCATACACTAGAGATTTAGGGTATATTTTGATCTGTTAGAAGAAACTTTCTCAAAATTTTAAAGAGAGAACAACTTATATATATATGCCAAAAATAAGGGTAACTACTATGAGGGTGTAGAATATGACTCTAAAAATGAAAAATAAAAATGTTTTTTAAAAAAGGGACTGATAAGATGTTGGTTGTAAAAGGGAAAAAGTAAAATTCAAAAAAAAA
>NW_028041217.1:0-467 GCF_054177405.1 Leptonychotes weddellii
GTTCTCCTTGTCACAGGGGGATGACGCTCCACGTTCCTCATAGGATCGTCGGGAGTGTCAAACGAGCTGATGCAGGTAACGGTGTTTGGGACAAGGCCTGGAGTGCAGAGGACTCCCCAGGCAGAGACCCATCATCCACGGCCTTTCCCCTTCTCCACAGTGGTCTCTGGGAGGTGATGCAGCGCAGGAGTAATCCACAGGCCACCCTGGAGTCTTCATGGTTGGAGGAGGTGCCTGCACGAGGGGTGGGCTGTCCCAACGTGGACCAGAGCAGCGGGAAGCCCTGCAAATAAGGGCCAAGCAGGGGCTGGGTTTGCAGCAGGCATTTCCCCCAGCTCTGCCAGGGCCGCGGCCTTATTAGAACCGGTGGTACCCGATGTTTACCACCCTCTCCAAGGAGAGGTTTCCAGAAGGCTCTAGTTACTGTGCTATTGTATGATCTATCCAGGGTCTGGAATTCATCTGTT
>NW_028041218.1:0-467 GCF_054177405.1 Leptonychotes weddellii
GATGGACTCTGAAAAACAAACTGAGGGTTCTAGAGGGGATCGGGGGAGGATGGGTTAGCCTGGTGATGGGTATTAAAGAGGGCACGTTCTGCATGGAGCACTGGGTGTTATGCACAAACAATGAATCATGGAACACTACATCTAAAACTAATGATGTAATGTATGGGGATTAACATAACAATAAAAAGTTTTTTAAAAAAAATAAATAAATAAATGTCTGTGGCTTAAGCTTCCCAGGCTGTGGTATTTTGTTATGGCAGCTCTAGCAGGCAAATACAACATCTGACAATATCACTATGTGATCTTGAAGAAGTCTCTTATTTCCTCTGAGACACCTGTCAAAGAAAGGATTGAACTAAAATATTTATAAGATGCCATCTTGATTTAATTTCCAAGATCTTGTGTTTCTAGGGCTGCCACTTGCCTTTTCTACTTATAGTCTTTTTAGGAAATGTTGGGCATCTAAC
>NW_028041219.1:0-467 GCF_054177405.1 Leptonychotes weddellii
ATGCCTGGATGGTTCAGTCTGTTAAGTGTCTGACTCTTGGTTTCAGCTCAGGTTGTGATCTCATGGGGCATGGGATTGAGCCCCATATCTGGCTCCATGATCATCACAGTCTGCCTGGGATTCTCTCTCTCCCTCCCCCTCAGTCCCCACCCACCCACCTTTTCTCTCTCTCAAATGGGTAAATAAATCTTTTTAAAAAGAAGGAATACGGGGCACTCTTAAATGTTTGCTACAATTGCACAAGCTAAAAGTCATTCAATGTCTAAGACTACCTAGGTGCCACCGTAGAAGGCTTTTGTGGAACTCTTTCAGATGGCCAGTAAAGCCCAAGTGGGACAATGAGACTCCTCGTTGTCCAGGGTGAAATTCTTTCTGAGATTCTAAGACATAGTAGCAGGAGGTCTGGAGGTAGAAAATAAATGAACAAACAAATAAATGGGGGATGTTTCCTTTAGTCACAATATACT
>NW_028041220.1:0-467 GCF_054177405.1 Leptonychotes weddellii
AGACACTCAGGGAATGGAATGTCCTCCATTCCGCCCCCCCCTTCCCCTCCCTGGGCCAGAATATGACCAGATCAATCCCTGGCAAGAGGTCAATTTGTGGAAGTTTGACATCATGCCTGGAACTTTGTGAAAAAGGTGTTCCTGGAAATATTTTGCCTTAGTGCTTAGTGAAAAATGCCATTTCCTCCCCAAACATGTCGTACTTAGTTGTATTAGGAGGTGATTGGTGGGAACTTCTGGGAAGAGCTAAGCTATCCCACCCATTGATCTTTCAGGCTCCCTTTCCATCCTAAGGGTTTTGCAGGTGCCGTGGGCTTCCTGAGTTGTGGTTAGGGTCTTGCAGTTCCCGTGAGCATGCTGATGCCTCTCCTGCCTCCCTCAGGCCCTCCTCACTGGGCAGCAAAACACAAACCATTCAGCATCCTTCCTGCAAGACCATCCAAAGGCTTCCCATCAACAGGACAGGA
>NW_028041221.1:0-467 GCF_054177405.1 Leptonychotes weddellii
TTTGATTAATTGAATTTCTATTTATGAACTTTTTATAACTTACTCAGCTTGGTAACGTCTTCCAGCACATTAAAAAGCACCATAGATAACGAAAACAAGCTTCTTAGAACTAATGCATAGCCCATAAGAAGGCATTTGAATATAAGAGAAAGTGTAGAAAGTAAATTGAACTGCGGCATTTTGAAGTCTCTATATTCAAGGAATTTTATGATTTAAAATATTTTAGTCCTGGGATGCCTGGGTGGCTCAGGCGGTTAAGCATCTGCCTTTGGCTCAGGTCATGATCTCAGGGTCCTGGGATCGAGCCCCACGTCAGGCTCCCTTTTCTCTCTCTCTCTCTCCCTCGCTCTCTCTCTCTCAAATATATAAATAAATAAATAAATAAATAAATAAAATACTTCAGTCCTCTTAGGAAAAGTGTATGTTCTTGATCAAGATCTGATGAATGGACTTAGAAAGGAAAGGAA
>NW_028041222.1:0-467 GCF_054177405.1 Leptonychotes weddellii
CTGAAGGGGAGACTCTTGGGTGGAAAGCAGGGGACCATGTGACCTGGTGAGAGCCCCATGGTGAGGGGGGTGTAGGATGAGGCCAGATGGGGTTGGGTGGGAGTGGGGAGGCTGAGACAACATACAGACGAGGTCGGAGCAAACTGCCACGAGAGGGAGGAGGGCCGGAACTAAGCAGGAAGGATGGTGACGGGGAAAGGGCTTCCCAAGGGGCCCATGTGAGTGGGGACAGCACAGGATCCCAGGTATGGATCCTGAGGTCGTCACCATAGGTTAGAACTCAAGGAAGAGGGCAGGGATGCCTGGGTGGCTGGGACAGAGTTCAGTTTGTCCAGACTGAGTTCTCTGTGAGCAGGGGCCAACCAGGCAGAAATCACTTGGGTCCCTAGTGCCTGCAACATCCAGTCTCCACAGAAAGGAACTAGTAATTCGACCCCATGCCACCCTCAGTGGGACTAAGGTGGGCA
>NW_028041223.1:0-467 GCF_054177405.1 Leptonychotes weddellii
TTTTTTTTTTTTAAAGATTTTATTCATTTATTTGAGAGAGAGAGAATGAGAGACAGAGAGCATGAGAGGGAGGAGGGTCAGAGGGAGAAGCAGACTCCCTGCCGAGCAGGGAGCCCGATGCGGGACTCGATCCCGGGACTCCAGGATCATGACCTGAGCCGAAGGCAGTCACTTAACCAACTGAGCCACCCAGGCGCCCCGAGAATAAATTTTTGTTGAGAGCAAAAAAAGTAATTTTGTCCTAACACAAGACTGGTTATTTAGAGAGAAAAACTTATGATGAAGTCTAAATGCAAAAGGAAGTTGTTGGTTTGTGAAGGGGACTCTTTGGAAAAGAATTTTATATGTGGTCAGGATGACTAAGATTGGAATAAATGAATTTTAAAAATACATTTATATAGGATATGAGGGGGAAGATGGCAGAGTAGGTGATCCTAGGCTCACTTTGTCCCATGGATACAACTAGA
>NW_028041224.1:0-9645 GCF_054177405.1 Leptonychotes weddellii
TTGAAATCTAAACAATGTACTGCTAAATAACTCATTAGCCAAAGAAGAATGAAAGGAAAATTAGAACTAAACTAAATGAGAGGAAACCCAACATATCAGAGTCTGTGGGATACTGCCAAAGCAATAGTTGAAAATTTATAGTGTTACATGTCTATATTAAAAAAAGGCAAATTAAACCAGAGTGAATAGGAGGAGGAGAATAATAGAGATCAAAATGGAAATCAATGAAATAGAAAACAGTAAAGCAAAAGAGAAAATGAACAAAACCAAGGGCTGGTTCTTTATGAAGATCAACAAATTAAACTTCTAGCCAGAATGATGAGGGGAAAAAAGAAGTTACAAATTACTAATATCAGGAATGAGAGAGGTGCTATCACTACAGATTCTACAGATAATTAAAGGAAAATAACATAATATTTTTTTTTTAAAGATTTTTTTAATTTATTCATGAGAGAGAGAGAGAGAGGCAGAGGGAGAAGCAGACTTCCCGCAGAGCGGGGAGCCCGATGCAGGACTCGATCCCAGGACTCCGGGACCATGACCTGAGCCGAAGACAGACGCTTAACCATCTGAGCCACCCAGGCACCCAGGAAAATAACATAATATTATGAAGAACTTTATGCCAATAAATTTGACAACTTAGATAAAATGGATAAATTCCCTGAAGAACATCAACTACCAAAGTAACCTGAATAACCTTATTTATACCTAGTAAAGGAATTGAATTTATAATCTTTTGCACCAAAAACCACTAAATGGTGAATTTTATGGTAGGGAGTTATATCTCAATAAAACTATTATTTCTTAAAAGTAATAAATACACAAAACTAAAAGTAAACAAGCAAAAAACAAAAAAAAATCTTCCCAGAAAGAAAACTCCAAGCTCCAATGGCTTCACTGGTGAATTCCACCAAATATTTAAGGAAGAAATATTAATTCTGTACAAACTCTTCCTGAAAAATGAAGAGGGAAAAGTTCCCAATCAATGAGGACAGCATTACCCTGGTACCAAAACCAGATAATGACAAGAAAATGAATTATCGGGCGCCTGGGTGGCTCAGTTGTTAAGCGTCTGCCTTCGGCTCAGGTCATGATCCCAGGGTCCTGGGATCGAGCCCCACATTGAGCTCCCTGCTCGGCTGGAAGCCTGCTTCTCCCTCTCCCACTCCCACTCCCCCTGCTTGTATTCCTGTTCTCGCTATCTCTCTCTCTGTCAAATAAATAAATAAAATCTTAAAAAAAAAAAAAAAAAGAAAATGAATTATCTCTCATGAAATTAGATAGAATTTCTAAACAAGATTTTAGCACCTCAAAAATCAGTCAACTTAGTTCATCATATTAACAAACTAAAAAGAAGCCACATGATCATCTCAACTGACTTAGCAAAAGTATGACAAAATACAAAATCCATTCCTGATAAAGACTCTAGGCATACTAGAGACAGAATGGAACTTTCTCAATCTGCAGTTACATCATATTAATGGTGGAAGACCAGACGTTCTGCCGCTCAATTAAGAACAAGAAGATGCCCCTCTCACCACTTTTCTAATCAACATCATACTGGAGACAGCAAATGTGCAAGAAAAAGAAATAAAAGCAATTCAAATTGAAAAAGTAGTAAAACGTTTCCTTTATAAATGAAATACAGCTACAGGATGTAAAATATACAAAATCAACTGAATTTCTATATACTAGCAATGAACAGATATTGAAATTTTTTAAAAATGCCATTTTTAATAGCATGGAAAAGTATGAAATAGGAATAAATCTGACAAAAGATGTGAAATACCTATACACTAAAAACTACAAAACTTTGCTGAAACAAATTAGAGAGGATCTAAATAAATGGAAAGATATACCTTGTTCAATTTATCAATTCTTTCCCCAAATGATCTATAAATTCAACTCAATCTCAGTCAAAAGCCTAGCAGGCATTTTAAAGAAAGTGACAAATCGACTTCTAAAATTAATATGGAAATACAAAGGATCCCGGACAACCAAAACAACTCTAAGAAACAACAAAGTTGGAAGATTAACACTACCTGATTTCAAGATTTCTTATAAATGTACGGTAATTAAAATAATCATAAAGATGGACAAATAGATCAATGGAACAAAATAGAGTCCAGAAATAGACTCACACATACAGAATAACTGATTTTTGACAAAGATACAAAGGCAATTCAGTGGAGAAAGGACAGTCTTTTTAAAAATTGAGCTTGAATAACTGGACATCCATCCATATGCAGAAAAAGTGAACTTCAATTCATACCTTGCATCACACACAAAAATTAACTCAAAATGGATTACAGATCTACCAGTAAAACTTAAAATTATAAAACTTATAGAAAAAAAAACTAAGAAAACAACACAATTAAAAAGTGGGCAAAAGATCTGAACAAGCACCAAAAAAAGATATACAGACTGCAAATAAACACATAAAAACATGGTCAACACTGTTCATAATTAGGGAAATCCAAATTACAATCACAAGAAGAATCACTACACACTTATTACAATGACTAAAATCAAAAGGCTGACCATACCAAGTATTGGCAAGGATGAGGAGAAACTGGACCTGTATCTCATACACTGCTTATGGTAATGTAAAATGTAAAAACCACTTTGGAAAATACACAATTTTTTACACAACCTGTAAGAAACACAATTCGGACTGTTTCTTAAAAATTAAACATAAAAAAAAAAAAAAACATACACCTACCATATGACCCAATACCACTCTAGGTATTTACCCGAGAGAAAGGAACACATAAGTCCATACATAATTATACACAAAGATTCAGTGTTAACTTTAATAAACCATGAACAACTCAAATATCCACCAACAGAGGAATAAATGAATGAATCATGATATACACATACAATGAAGTGTCACTCAGCAATAAAAAAATAATAAACTACTAATAGACACAACATGCATGAATCTTAAAACAATGATGCTGAGTGAAAGAGCCGGACCCCTCCAAAAAAATAATACGATCTCATTTATATAAAACTAGACAATGCAAACGATTCTGAAGTGACAGAAGGGCGATCCGGTGGTTGTCTGGAGAGGTTGCAGGCAGGGAGGGGCAAGAGGAAGGGATACGAACAGGCATAAGGAAACTTTTGAGGTGAGAGAGATGTTCTCTTTCTGGATTACAGTGACGGCTTCATGTGCGTATACACACACAAAAATTTTCAAATTGTGCAATTTAAATATGTGTAGTTTCTGTACACCAATCACACCTCAAGAATACACAGCTTTTTTGGTGCGAACTATACCTCAATAAAACTGTATCAAAAAACAGCCGAAGCCAATGAATAGCCATAGACAACTTTTAAGACAGAAGAAAAGAATACAATTAAGTCTGTGTTTTAGGAAAAAGAGAACTTCGGTGACAATGTGGAGGACAGAAAGGAAGTGAAAGACTAAAACAAGGATTTTAATCAGGAAGCTATTGCAGAAGTCCAAGTCATTAAGTGAGAGATTATGTATGTCAATCTCTTTTCATGTCTTTTTTTATCTGTAAAATAAGAGTACTACCTGTATCACAGGGTTATTGTGAAAAGCAAATGGAATAATACCTGCCGCTGTTAAGCTACAGAGACCGAGAACAATACAAACGTTAAAATATTATTTTGCAATTATATACACATAGGTCCTTCTTGTCCCCTTCTAATTTAATCGTGGTACATCAGTGGTCTCCTAACTTCTAACCTGCTCTCAAACACAAGGTCAGCATTCTCTAAAGCAGGTAAGTATCAGAACTTTCCTGGGCTACAAGCTTCTTGCATTCATGAGAACTATATATTTAGACCAAATCTAATGACAGCTCAGATCCTCTAGGCTCAGAAACAAAAGTTTAGCATTTAAGCTCACTCCCTATACCGATATGAGTGATTACAGACACTAACGTATTTTCCCAGAGCCGTAAGGACTGAAACTTAAAAAAAAAAAAAAAATCCATTCACCACCTCCCTACCCAACAGTCTTCTCAGTTTCATTTCCAACCCCATACCTCGTCCATTGACATATCCCATACTCTGCAAATTTCATTCTCCATTTCTTCATCAAGCTCCATCTGCTGCTCATCATCTGAGCTGGATTTGGTATTTTCAGGGCTAACAATCTTCAACAGAAAGGAAGAAAAGTGATGACAAAAGCAGTCCATAGTACTCATCATGTAATATTATCCCATCATCATTCACAAGTCACAAAGACACTTTCCTCAAAGTATCTTCTCCTGCAGAAACCTTTTTTTAAAAAATTACTACCCTGGGTAGATCTATTCATTCACATTCACAGAGTAAATACTGTTACTAGGCACTGGGGTCGAAATACAGAGATGAATATATTTAACCCCTTGCTTTCAAGCAGTTAAGGATCTACAGGGGGAAACACATGTAAACTAATTATCACAACAGAAAAGGCTGAGTGATACAAATGAACTATGGACAGAGTAGTGAAAGCAAAAACGATGGACCAATGACCTATGCCTGGAAAAGGTGGGCAAACTTCTCCTAGGAGGTAATCTTTAAGCTAAATCTTTGAGGGAGAACAGGAGTTTGTCATGTGAAGAATGGGAGAAGAACATACCTAAGAAAGTTCAAGAGTTCAGAGTTAAGAAAGGGCCTAGTAAGGTCTGGGGAATGGTGAGTAGTTGAGTGTGTCTTGGGCAGATGAGGCTGGGAAGGTTGCAAGGAGCCCTGGATTCCAGACTAAGAAATATGCATTTTTCTCCTGCAGGCAAAGAGAACCAAAATGAGTTCCCAAGGACAACTTGCTTTTTTTGGTTTGTCTGTTTGTCTAAGGACGAATATTCCCGCAACTATGAAGTAGCTGCACTGGAGAGAACAGAGACTGAAAGTAGGTAAGTCCGGGAAACGTGGGAGAAGAAAGTTCACATTTATTGAGAGCTCCTATAAGCCAAACACCATGGTAAGCACTCTATGCCCATTATAATCTTATCTAACCTACACAATAACCCGATATACAATAACATAGGTAACGCAGTTTATAGAAATTGAGAAAGAAATTGAGGCTCTGAGCGGTTAGGTAACTTGCCCAAAGCAGGTGATGAAGCCACGCTTTCGTATCAGAGCTGCAGGACTCCAAAATCACCATTTATTCTACTACAACAAAAGTCCACGAAATAAATTGGGCCCTGAGGTTCAGAAACGACAGTGGGAATGGGGAGCAAAAAGCCGAGCAATGTATTTACACGGTCAGACATTTTCGGAAAATATGCAAAAGTAAAATATTTTAACCGTAAGCATTCCAGCATCCCTGCCACTCTACCTCCCTTTGTGTTGAGGGGTACCGGGAAGTGGCTTCCCGCAGTTTTGGGGTCCGTGGAGGCGGCCAGGACGCTAAGCGCGATGCCTCGAGAAGGGTGGTCGGGGAGGGGGTGCTGGAGGGGACTACCAGAGGCGTGACCAGGGGGCTGGGGCAATGTGGGAGAGCCCACGCGGGGCGCGACTTTCCACACCTGGATGAGCCCGCTGAGGACGCCGAAGAGCCAGTGTTTGCTGTAGACCGTGCTTCCTATGCAGTCACCCCCGGCCCCCTCCTCCTCGTCCTGGTCCCGACTGGGCAGCGGCGGCGAAGGGTTGCGGTCCATGACTTCGTCGCCATCCGCTCAGAGAAGCCGCGCCGGAAGCCCCCGGAGGAGGCGATAAACCTCCTGGCGCCAGAGGGGCCGGCGCGCCCGACGCGGCTCCCGCCACAGCGCCCCCTACCGCCCGGAGCCTGCCGGCCTGAATACCCGTTCTATGCGCCCTCAGGCTTGGGATCCCAGATGACTTGATCTCCCCTTACCCAACCCTATCTAGGACCCAAGCACGACCATATTCATAACTGTTATTGGTCACTCTCCCTGGACCAGATATTCCATCTCCTTAGGGGCTCTTAGCCTGACTGAAAGGACAGGGAGTCGGGGACAGTGTCTCTGGTGCAGATGTACATTTCGAAGCTGTCGGACCCCTGATCCCTGGGCACGTTTGGCATCCTTAAAAGCATCAGTAGGCGCTCTTTCTTTTCTCAGGTGTGGTTGGAATCCTCGGAAAGACATAAGTCACCAGGAAGAACGTCAGTATCGTCAAGATTACAACTCCCTGTATTTTCAGTTCCTGCTTCTCTTTAGTTCAATGGTACTCAACCTCAGACCCAGTGCTCCTCCCCCACCCCACAACAAATATTTTGCCACACCTACTTTACTTTGATGAAAGAGATTTATAGATGATATTATCTACCTTAACATTAATTTCAAAAATAGTAATATGGCTCCCTAACAGAAAGAAGAAATAGAATTAATTTAAAATAAAATGATACGTATTTTAATATCTCAAGTACTAGAAGACATAATAGAGGTCTCCAATGTTAGCACATACACATCAGATCACTGTGAACCCAACAGTTACAATACAGAGTAAGAGAGGTGTGATTCCATCAGGGGCTGTGCTTCTCAAAATCATAAACAGAGGATGGTAAAATTTCTACCAAAACAAAGTTTCAATTTACAAAGCAATTGTATTTTCAGAAAATTTTAAGCTATATTAAAACTGGAAAAAGAATACTCTGTTAATATGTAAAACACAGTTGGATTCCAGGCTTAAATAATTATGAACATTTTTTTTCACACTGTATGCAAAGGGGCAGACCCAGGTTTCATAAGGTCTGAATTATGCAATTTGGGGAGCCCCCTTTAGGAAAAATAATACAAAATTACAAATATTAAATTAGTTAACAATAGGAAATATTTCTTTAGAATGGTGAAAACATATCAATTTTAAATAGCCAACAAATATGTAAAACATCACAAAATACAGAAAAATATATAAATATTTTTACTGATAAACAGCCTGGGGACACCTAGGTGGCTCAGTCGGTTAAGCGTCTGCCTTCGGTTCAGGTCATGATCCCAGGGTCCTGGGATCAAGTCCCGCATCGGGCTCCCTGCTCCAAGGGGAGCCTGCTTCTCCCTCTGCCTCTGCCTCTCTCTCTCTCTCATGAATAAAAAAAAAAAAAAAAAGAGTCGCCTGCTCCACAAAAAAATAAACAGCCTGACACACTTCAGCAATCCTTTTTCTTTCTTCTAATAGAATTTATTTTTAGAGCAATTCTAGTTTCACAGCAATATTGAGCAGAAGGTACAGAAATTTCCCATATAATTCATACCTGCTTCCATGCATAGCTTCCCCCATTATTAGCATTCCCCACTAGAACGGGATATCTGATAAAATTGATGAACCCACACTGGCACATCATTATCACCCTGAGTTTATGTTAGGGTTCTCTCTTGGTTTTGTACATTCTATGGGTTTTGGCAAATTTCTAATGACATATATCCACCATTATTGTATCATGCAGACTACTTTCACTGCCCGAAAAATCCTCTGTTTTAATATAATATTTTTAATATAATTTTAATTTTAATATAATTTTTCTGAGTTCACTTTGATCTTCATTTTATGACAATGACCTTGTAAGATCATTTTCTATAATGAAAATAAAAAGATAATTCTGTCTTTAGCATGGTTGTTTGATTTTTAAAAAATTGTTATTGGTGGTTTAGGGAAGTTTCTTTCAGCTTTACAACTTGTTATTGGTAATAGTCTATAAAGTTTGACCACTGTCAAATTTGGAAAACCTCTCTCTGGGGGAGAACTTCCATTTTGACTAGGATTCCATCAAAATAAAAATCTTACACATATGATCTTACAATTCTCCATTGACTCATGTTTGACTTTCAAAGTTGTTTCTTCCCAAATACCCACATGCTCTGTGCTGGGCTGTATAGGACATGTTCATTTTGCCATATGATCTTTCCTATTGCACCGGGAGTAACCACAGTAGACGGTAGGAGAATACATACCTAGAGGCCATTCCTACTCCAGGAAAATGATCAATAACTTAATTATACTTGGAAATGACTGCAAATGACACAAATATGTCCCACTAAGTGCAAACCAATCATATCCCCAATTCAACTTCTCCTTAGTCAGGTCACCAAAATACCTGTGCCCACCCCAATGCCACTCAACACAAGCAGAAAAGTAATGGCGGAATGTTGGCATTAACTGCCTTGGTTAAAATATTTTACTTCTGCAGATTTTACAAAAATAATTGACCATATGAATCCTTTCCCAAGGCCTCTCTGAGGATCTTGGAATGGTCCCATGTAAGTGAGGAGTTCTTGAAGCTTAAGCTTGATTCAGTTTTGCAGTAAATCTGATTCTGCCTAAATACATGTCTGATAGGATACCACAAAAGTCAAGCAAGATTCAGGATGACCCTTTGTTTGCAGCACTGTCTCATAAATTGTAAGCTGTATGTACCTCTGGTCCATACACCAAATGCCCTGCAATCACTGTGTCAACCAAAAGTATCCCCAGATGTATCCAACAGCTGGGGTGGGGATGGAGGTGACTACAGCACTATCCTGTTGAGAACTAGGGTTTAGATCTCTCTCTGTCCCAGGGTCTGACATGTATGGTCCATATATAGTCTAAATAGTATGGTCCTTATCATGGAAACATACTTTTACCCCAAATTAGTATTATACTTTATTAGTGCCTTATCTCCTTTGAAGAAAAATGATAAGGTAAGTTGATCATGTCTCTGGTATTAAAAGTACCCAGGAAGATTGTCATTAGCTGTTTCCAGATGACAACAACAACAAATTGAATTTCACAAGCATTTATTAAACATTTTTTATGTGCTCTTTATAAAGTACTGAGTAGGAAGGATATAGAATTCAGTAACTCTAACTCAGCAACTGTTCGTGCCTTCAGGGGTCTCACAGCCCATCTCCCAAGGGCAGAGCCAAGGGGAAGCTCAGTACTTCTCAGGCAGGCCAGGAGGTCGGAAATGGTTGGGGTCTTTGCCACTCCGGCCCCATTCATTGGCAGCTTGGTCAGCCTTTGAGTCCTCCACTCCGTGGCCGCTGTCTCCAAACTTAAAAAGGTCTGTGACTCTCTGAGAATTCTCTCTGGCATCGCTGGAATGGAGGAAAGCAGGTAAGAGATTAATCAGGGGCTGATGAACAACACCTCCACCCTTCCTATCTCTCCTCTTTCCAAGAAACTAATGAATCTACAAGAGGCCAAGTTTAGAGACACTAAAACACTGATCATTTCTGGGTACAGCCCAACTCAGCCTGGCAGATCCCCTTGTGCTGGGGAACCAGCACCCATGGGGGAGGGTGGAAATCACAGCTTGGCATGCTCAGCTCACCCATCCCTCCAACCCCAGGAGCTATGTTACCTGATCACTTTAGCAGCCCAGGCACCCCCAGGGCCCCTTTGTGCAGCATCATAGTTTCCCCGGGCATGGAAATATTTGTCTGAATTTTTGTAATTGGCTTCTCTCATGTCAGAGTAAGCTCTCATCATGTCTCTAGCCCCTGGAAAGGAAAGAAAATGAAAGTGATCATCTCTTGGCAAAACAGAGAAAAGTTTTCCTCCCAATGATTCTAAGATTTCAGCCTTTTGACAAAAACCTTTGAGATTATACTGGCTGAGAGACATATTCCTTTACTTTTCACTCCCCTGGGTTAATGTTAGGAGAATCACACCGGGTGCAAGTTTTATTCTCTTTGATTCCATTCTAAGTACTGTTGCTACTTGGTTTTTGGCTGTGTG
>NW_028041225.1:0-467 GCF_054177405.1 Leptonychotes weddellii
CTAGAATACATAAAAATCTAATGATAGGTAGCAGTAAAGCAGCATGATACAAACTGAGCACAAATCTTTTAAGTGCTGATTCTCTCTCTCTCTTTTTTTTTTTAAGCTAATAGACCACTGGGAGTAAAATGTCAAATGCTGGAGAAATATCGTTTATAATTTTTTTGTCCTTGCCTGTTCTCATCACCAACAGTTCTCAATTAATCCAACTATGAGGCTAGTAACTAAAAATCCACTGCCTTCTTCACACAGAGGTGAAGGCTTTATTTCACCTTAATGTGTTGAGTTCCTAAGTATTATAGGAAAGAAGGTGTGTTGTTAAAAGCAAAGAGAAATTACGAATCAGTTTCACTTTATGCCACGAAAATGAGTATAAGTTCTTTAAAAATATTTTTTCCTGATATGCTTCATATTTTAGAGGGCTTTTCTGCCTCCGAAGTCACTTATAGAAGTAAACAATCTCCTGT
>NW_028041226.1:0-467 GCF_054177405.1 Leptonychotes weddellii
AAACAAGGAAATGAGCAAAGAATGAAATCTGGCCATAAAGAAGAAATCATGCTCTTGTGTAGGTAGTTACATCTCCACGTTGCTTCAGGTTCTCCATATTCACTGAAGGATTACGGTGAAGGAAAATATGTTAGAAAGGACCTATGGGGAAAAAATCTTTAAGCCACCACTGAAGGGTGTTTTAAAAGGCTTGAATATGGGGCGCCTGGGTGGCTCAGTTGGTTAAGCGACTGCCTTCAGCTCAGGTCATGATCCTGGAGTCCCTGGATCGAGTCCCGCATCAGGCTCCCTGCTCAGCAGGGAGTCTGCTTCTCCCTCTGACCCTCCCCCATCTCATGTGCTCTCTCTCTCAAATAAATAAATAAAATCTTTAAAAAAAAAATAAATAAATAAATAAAAGGCTTGAATATGAATATTATGGAAGATGAGAAAGGGGATAGTTGTGCAGGGGGTGGATAGGAACTAGC
>NW_028041227.1:0-467 GCF_054177405.1 Leptonychotes weddellii
CATGCAATGAAAGACACAGACATAGATGTATCCTTTAATCATTGCCTTGAAAGATAGTCTATGCTTCCTGTATTTTCATCAGAATTGAATCTACCGTGCACATTTCTTCTCTTTATTTTCTAGCTTGTGTTACCATAATGCATTTTCAAGAAATGGAAAAAATGGCTCATCAAAATGTTGGGTTCTATAAAAATTAATTTTTTTTTTTTTAAAGATTTTTATTTATTTATTTGAGAGAGAGAATGAGATAGAGAGAGCATGAGAGGGGGGAGGGTCAGAGGGAGAAGCAGATCCCCTGCCGAGCAGGGAGCCCGATGTGGGACTCGATCCCGGGACTCCAGGATCATGACCTGAGCCGAAGGCAGTCGCTTAACCAACTGAGCCACCCAGGCGCCCCTAAGACGTTTCTTCAAAGCACACGCACAAGTTAGTATTCAGGGCATGAGTTGAAGGAAGAAGAGCATCTC
>NW_028041228.1:0-467 GCF_054177405.1 Leptonychotes weddellii
TAGAAATGAGAAGGAAGGAGGGAAGGGAAAGGCAACCAGGAGAACCCGCTTCAAAAGCATTGAGAATGCAGTCGGGCACTCTGAGGGTGTTGAGCACCCTGGGTGTTGGAGTCACCAAGAGGTCGGTGGAGGATGTGCACGAGCGAGTAGATTTACGCAGCATGTGACGCTGATTAGAGAATAAGCCGGAAAAGAGGTAATTACAGCTGAGGATGACAGGTTGACAACCACAACTGAGAATGTGCAAACGCGCACACAGCGGGCCAGGGTCGCTCTCCACAGGCCGTGGCACAGAGCCTCGGGGGACTGGGCCCAGCTCGAGCCTTTCGGTCGGGTCTCGAAGTCTCATCTTGGAAACAGACAAGTTGCCACAGTCCCATCTTTCCCTCTGGAATTACTTCCACGGCATTAAAACCCAGTCATGCTTGATAAGGGCGGCGGTGAAGCCGGCGTCCCAGGCTCTCGCC
>NW_028041229.1:0-467 GCF_054177405.1 Leptonychotes weddellii
GAGGGAAAATGGCAGAGAGAAAGGCAAAAATTGTAAAAGGGATGCCCTTTAAGTAGGATACAATGAATGGAACCCAGTGCAGGGAGAAATTGGACTTAGAAATATCAACAATTAAGATGGCAGAGGAGTAGGAGACCTGGATTTCGTCTGGTCTCAGGAATTCAGCTGGATAGGGATCAAACCATTCTGAACACCTACAAACTCAACAGGAGACTGAAGAAAAGAATAGCACAACTCTCTGAACGGAAAAGCGACCACTTTCTGGAAGGTAGGACGTGCGGAGAAGTGAATCGGAGGTGATATTCGGGAGGATAGACGGCGGGGGAGGGGGCCTCCGTCGGCCGCTTCTGGCAAGTGATAGAGCCGGGGAGCACAAAATCGGAACTTTTAGAAGTCGGTTCTGCTGAGGGACATCGCTCCAGTGGCTAAGCGGGAGGTGGAACCCTCGCGGGACAGTGTGGTCTCAG
>NW_028041230.1:0-467 GCF_054177405.1 Leptonychotes weddellii
AGTCTGCCCAGGCTGCACCGTCACCCGTCTGTCCCCCCACCAGCCCCAGGGGCCAGGGGGAGGGCTGTTTCCATAGAAACGGAGGACAAAAGCATTCATCCTTGGCTTCAGAAGCTGTGGTCATAGAAAGATGGGAAAAATGAAAGATCCCTATTCCCACCTGCAGGAGGACCTGAGGGTGCTTGAGCGCCCGGGAGCCTGGCCAGCGGCGGAGACTCTGCCTTTGCTGAGCCAGACCACCCACCTCGGGCACCAGACAGACAGGGGTGGGGTCAGCTCCAAGGACTGTCCAGTCTCATTCAGGTGACTCTGTGCATCGTCCAGGGTGAGAGGCAGTGTCATCGCTCCGGTCACTGTCCCCTGGACTGTCCACCACCAGCAGGAACGGAGTCCCCCACCGGTCACCAGCTGACCGACGCCCGTCTGGTCCTCAGTGGATGCTGTCCCCTCAGTGCTCTGGTCCCCGG
>NW_028041231.1:0-467 GCF_054177405.1 Leptonychotes weddellii
CCAGTCTTATCAAAAAGAAAAGAGAAATGACCCAAATCAACAAAATCATGAATGAAAGATGGGAGATCACAAGAAACACCAAAGAAATACAAACAATTATAAGAATATATTCTGAACAACTCTATGCCAGCAAATTAGATAACCTGGAAGAAATGGATGCATTCCTAGAGATATATAAACTACCAAAACTGAACCAGGATGAAATAGAAAACCTGAACAGACCTATAACCACTAAGGAAATTGAAACAGTCATCAAAAATCTCCCAAATACAAAAGCCCAGGGCCAGATGGCTTCCCAGGGGAATTCTACCAAACATTTCAAGAAATTAATACCTATTCTTCTGAAACTGTTCCAAAAAATACAAACGGAAGGAAAACTTCCAAACTCATTTTATGAGACCAGCATTACCTTGATCCCAAAACCAGACAGAGACCCCATCAAAAAGGAGAATTACAGACCAATATCC
>NW_028041232.1:0-467 GCF_054177405.1 Leptonychotes weddellii
CCCCACTCAGGCACTCGCTCTTTTTCATATAAATAAATAAAATCTTTAAAAAAAAAAAAAGTACTAATTTCTCCACCTTTCCCTTTATTATAAATGCTGTGTCTATAAGATTTTATTTCTTTATCCAAATCTGAAGCAAAGTGGCAAAAGTTTCACATTTGTTAAATCTGGGTATTGGATACATGGTGTTAATTATTGAATTTTCTGTGCTTTTTGTATGTTTGAAATAGTTTATGATTAAAAAATAAAATTACCAAACTGGACATGCGATGTATCACTCCCAGAGATTAGGCATCTAGTCATTTCTTCACTTACTTATTAAAAATATTAAAGTGCTAGGCACCTGGGTGGCTCAGTTGGTTAAGCAACTGCCTTCGGCTCAGGTCATGATCCTGGAGTCCCGGGATCGAGTCCCACATCGGGCTCCCTGCTCAGCAGGGGGTCTGCTTCTCCCTCTGACCCTCCCC
>NW_028041233.1:0-467 GCF_054177405.1 Leptonychotes weddellii
TATTGTCTATTCTCTTGATCTTTGGTCATTTCGTCTTTTTTTCCCTGGCATGCCTACTAATTTTTTGTTGAATGAAGCATATTCTGTATGAAAAATTATAGAGGCTCTGGGTGATATCTTCTTGTAGGAATGATTTAATTTTCTTCTGGCAGCCAGACTGATGGCCTTGTCCAGTTAGGGATTAAGATGTTTCACTGTTCCAGGCTTTGTAAGGTAGTCAGTTTCCAGCTTGTCTTTAATCTTAGCATATAATGTTTTATTTATTTTATTTTTTTTAAAGATTTTATTTATTTATTTGAGACAGAGAGAATGAGAGAGAGAGAGAGCACATGAGAGGGGGGAGGGTCAGAGGGAGAAGCAGACTCCCTGCCGAGCAGGGAGCCCGATGCGGGACTCGATCCCGGTACTCCAGGATCATGACCTGAGCCGAAGGCAGTCGCTTAACCAACTGAGCCACCCAGGCGCCC
>NW_028041234.1:0-467 GCF_054177405.1 Leptonychotes weddellii
TCTTACAAAGCTAGACATACTCTCGCACTCCTGGGAATTTATATCAGAAAATGAACACGTATGTGTACACAAAACCTGGACACAATGTTCACAGTAACTTTATTTGTAACAGCCAAACACTGGAAACAAGGAAAATGTCCTTCCCTATGTGAATGACTAAACTATTGTGTTCAATTATTGATGCAGGTAAAAACTTGGAGTACCTCAAAGACATTATGCCAAGTGAAAAAAGCCCATCACAGAAGGTCACATACTGTATGAATCTATTTATGTTGCATTCCCAAAATGACAAAATTAAAGAGATGGAGAAGATATAAGTGGTTTCAGGGAGTAGGGATTGGGGGGGCGGGGGGAAGAGTGTGACTATAACAGAGCAGGAGGAAGAGAGGTGGTGGATGTGACCATAAACAGGTAGCAAGAGGGAGACCTTTGTGGTGATGGAATATTCTGGATCTTGATCTTGGCGG